>NW_015167564.1:99873-102482 GCF_001447785.1 Gekko japonicus
CAGGCTTCATCCCTAAAATATCCTGGAAGTTTCCAACCTGGACTTGGCAACCCTATGTCCTTTCCAGGCAACCATCAGCCTACCTTTATCTGCCTGTCTGTCTTCAGGTTTACATCCCCCACCCCCCGCAGCTTCTGCCTAGGGAAAGGGCAGTCTTTCCCTGCAGTGGGAACCAAAGCAGCTGACATCATTCTCCTCTCCCCGTATGATCCGCACAACAACCCTATGAGGTATGTTAAGGTTGAAAGTGTGTGAATGGTCCATAATCCCCCAGGCAGCTTTTAAAACATGAACCTTGGACCTGCACACCATCCTCTGAAGCGCTCTCAGGTACATATCTGTGGCAGAAATGGGGTGACTGCTGGCACCGTTTCCTATCTTTTTTTGCCTTGTGGTATTCTGCTTGTGGTGTGATCTGTCTTTTTTGTGGTGTGGCATGATTGTGTTATTGGGTTTGTTTCTGTTGAAGGGGAAGTGATGTGTTGTGAGTGAGGACATATTTTACCTCAGAATACAGCAGGTCCCATATGCAACTGACAATGCCAACTGTCTTGCGGAGGGGGGGAGGGAGTTTGAGGTGTGGAATGGAGTGAAGTCCAATCAGCTTCCATATGCAAATGACCTTGAAACGCTGGCCCAATCAGAGAAGAGTGGGCTGAAGCGGCCCAGCTGTAGAAGCCCCGTCCCTGCACTCAGTATGCAGATGGTCCTCTCCTGTCAGAGGCCCAGAGCAGACTGACCTGAACACTCTGGCCGGGGCTGACATGGGCGGTACTACACAAAGCAGCCAGGCAACCCAGCCAGCGTCTTCTCACTGACAGTTCACGCCTCCAAACACTGTTGGTGTGAATTGGAACGTTGGGCCCCACAACGGCTTTATATATAAGGGAGAGATATGCATACATGTGTATAAACGCACTGTGAGTTATTTCTACTAAAAATATATGAAGCAAACATTGAATTATGGAAAAATACAAAATTATAATAATATTTTAAAAATTTAAACCCTTTACATGTATTTTCTAATGTTCCAAAGTAGCCTATGGTATAAAGCTTCTGTAGATACCTTGAATCCACCTATTATTTATCTTAATCCATCAGAAGATTTTTGCTAAATTTTTAGAAATATTAAATCTGAATTAAAGTTTTTGGTTTTGTAAAACATGCTATTTTACTTTGGCCAGTAGGAGTCCTTCTCGTATAACATATAAGTTCTGCATTCTTAATTAGCCTTTTTAATTGAAGAGGAACTTCGGTTTCTGGCTGAACTCTGAGATGACTACACACCTTATTGGCCATGTTCCCATTCTCTGCTTGTTAGCAATTTGCTTGTCTTAAGCAAAGTTTATTAGAGAATTAAGAATTTAGCTAGTTTTCTCTCCTTATAAACATTCAGATATATTTACTCTTTAGCAGTTATTCTTTGCTATAGACAAAATATTAAAAGTTACGTTTTAACTTTTAAAAGCATACAACAAAAGGCAAAGGGTTTTTAAGCTTAGACAGCATAGTTGCACCATAATTCAACTCAATTAATCATCTTGACATCTTATTAAGAATAGAGCATCTTCCTGAACCAATTAGTTCCTTTCACTGTGTTCTTTTGCCAGCTCAGTTCATTAAGTATATATGGCTGTTTCTCTATGCAAGTAAACAGTCTTTTTGCCTCAAAATAATAAGCTGCTGAAAGGCAGATGTATGTATGTATGTATGTTGCTTAAGGTTTCCAATAACTCAATATTAGTGTGTTAAAACATTTTAAACTTAAAGAAAGAGAGTTTAGTTTAATTTTTCCTTATTTAAAATTAAACCATTATGAACTTATGAACTGATTTCTTTGACGTAGCAAGCTTAAACGTAGATCTTCACTGTGACAGGTCATTATTGTGGTGAACCCATACCATCCTAATTAAAAAATTTACTGATGTTTTCTTGGAGCTGTAACACCTGTTCCTACAATTCTGCTTAGTTGCCAGTCTATTTCTGAAAATCCTAAAGTCTTTTCCCAAAGGAGCTCTGGAATCCCAGCAATAATCAATAAATTATCATTTGAACCTCTGAGTTTCCTCTACAAGGATATTTCGATTCCTTTCAATTTTTTGCCCTGGAACTCCCACGATCATTCTGAAGCTGGTGACCAATTTTGAGATTCTTAGTTTTATTTTCTGATCAGTTATGCCTGCCACAAATGAACTGCAGATGGGCATGCAGATTCTTTTATTATTTATGGATGCATGGTAACAGCTAGCCAAGTGATTTGTTTTGTTACAGTATTTTGAACCAGGGTTTTACAGGGGCCCAGGTGGAATCTCTGTCCAGGGGCTCCTGGTGACTTTCAGCAGTTCTGGATGGTGGTTCCAAATACAGCAGAAGACTGGTCAAGGTAGGCAAGTTGGTTAATTCTTTGTTTCCCAGCCTTTTGTCCTGTTCAAAATCATTCCCTCCCCAGCTGCTTTCCGCTCTGAGAGATAAAAGATAGTGCTCAATCAAAAGCCAACAACAGCTGCTTTGCCCAGCAAAAGAAAGCCTATGAGCAAAATAATTCTGGTACTACCTGCTCCATGCATGTTCACCTGGAGGATTGTTCTGGAACAGGGGAATGTTAGGAG
>NW_015167564.1:102541-104227 GCF_001447785.1 Gekko japonicus
CCAGTAGTGGAGCTCTCAGGATGCCTCCTAAGAGTCCGAGAAAGGTGGAGATTTAGCATTATATCTCTGTGTGATCATCTACAGTCCTGGATAAAGACAGGTGGAAGCAGATCAGACACTAGTAGATGCTGGAAAGACGGGGTAGGGGGAGAACAAACCAATGCAACTTGGAAAAGACTGGACCATGTCCTCTTTGTTCTGAGACCACTTATACAATGACCAGATTAAGCTTTTAGCAGGACTATGGACTTTTCTATGTTATACAATATGTGTTACATGTAGCTGTGTTATCTTGTTCTCAGGGCATTGTATTTCATAGAATCATAGAATGTTAGAGTTGGAAGGGACCTTGCAGGTCATCTAGTCCAACCCCCTGCACTCTGCAGGAGCATAGCCAAAAGATAGCCCTACAACATACCCTAGAGATGTTCATCCAGCCTCTGCTTGAAAACATCCAGCGAAGGAGCATCCACCCCTTCCCGAGGCAGTCTGTTCCACTGGTCAACCACTCTTACAGTTAGAAAGTTTCTCCTGATATTTAGCCAGTAACAACTCCCTTGTAATTTCCACCCATTCGATCTAGTCTTGCTATCTGGAGCAAGCGAGAATAGATCTGCTCCATCTTTTACATGACAGCACTTCAAATATTTGAAGACTGCAATAATGTCCCCTCTAAGCCTTCTCTTTCCCAGGCTAAACATACCCAACTCTTTCAGCCTTTCCTCGTAAGACTTGGATTCCAACCCTCTCACCATTCTGGTTGCCCTCTTCTGTACGCACTTGATCTTGTCAACATCCTTCCTAAAATGTGGTGCCCAAAACTGGACACAGTACTCCAGGTGAGGCCTGACCACACGAGAATAGAGTGGAACTACCACCTCCCTTGATCTGGACACAATGCTTCTGTTAATGCATCCTAAGATTGCATTAGCTTTCTTCACAGCCACATCGCACTGCAGGCTCATGTTTATCTTGTGATCAACCAGAACACCTCGATCCCTTTCACATGTGCTGCTGTCAAGCCAAGTCCCTCCCATTCTATATCTGTGCCTTTGATTTTTTGTACCTAAGTGTAGGACTTTGCACTTCTCTCTATTGAAATTCATTTTGTCTCAGCCCACTGTTCCAGCCTATCTAGATCATTTTGAATCCTGACTCTGACTTCTTCAGAATTAGCAATCCCACCCAGTTTCGTGTCATTTGCAAATCTGATAAGCATCCCCTCTATGTCTTCCTCCAGGTCATTTATAAAAACAGTGAACAACACCGGGCCCGGGACTGAGCCCTGCGGCACTCCACTCGAGACTTCCCTCCACGTAGATGCAGAGCCATTTATGAGCACTCGTTAGGTACGATTTTTCAACCAACCATGAATCCATCCAACGGTTGCACCATCCAGCCCACACTTAACCAGCTTATCCTCAAGGATATCATGAGAAACTTTGTCAAATGCTTTACTGAAATCTAGATACACTACGTCCACAGCATTGCCAGAGTTAACCATTTTAGTAACTCTGTCAAAAAAGGAGATAAGGTTGGTCTGGCATGACTTATTCTTGATAAACCCATGCTGGCTACTACCAATTAACTCATTCCATTCAAGGTGCTCACAGACAGAGCATTTAATAATCTGCTTTAGAATTTTCCCAGGTATTTATGTCAAACTGACAGGCCTGTAATTTCCCG
>NW_015167564.1:104448-121797 GCF_001447785.1 Gekko japonicus
GCAATGAGTTTACCCCATTCCTGTTCTTCTTTTTGTTCTGAACATAGGCATAGAAACCTTTCTTGCTATTTTTAGCATCCCTCATAAGCCATCTGCACGTTAGCCTTTCTGACACCATCCCTACAGATTCAATCCTGCTTCTTGTACTCACCCTCAGTAATTTGTCCCTCCTTCCATTTTCTGTACATTTCCCTTTTTAGCCTCAGCTCTCCAGAGAGTTCCTTGATCAGCCACCTCAGCTTCATTACCTGTCTCCCATCTTTCTTTCTACTTATGTAGTACCATTTCCTGCTTGTTTAATATGTTATGTTTAATACATGTGCTTTGTTTTAGATTTCTGCCATCCCATTGCTTATTCAGTATCTCATCCGATTGATTGCATTGACTTACATTATGGTGCACTGCATTATCTTACCTTTAGTCTCAGTGAGAAAGGCAGACTGTAAATAACATAAAAAATAAAGCAGACCATTCATGCTGGCTGCTTGATTGCTCACACTTGATAACTTACAATTGATGAATGAATCAGCTTCGTGGATAAACAATGGGTTGGATCTCCTCATCTGTCAGAAGAAGGGGCTGACAGCTGAAGATGTTTCCCACATTTCCTTATCAACAGCAGTCCTTTCTGAGCCCTGGGAAATTTTATTCCTGGGGTCACAGGATGCTCATGGACTAATAGTCACACAGGTCAGGAGGACACAATGGGAACAAAGAGATGAAATTGTTATTTCTGTCTCTTCCATCAGCAAAGCTCTACTAACAGAAAAGACAAGAGAAGTGTATTCATTCCCTCCTCTGTGCAGCCTCCTGAACCACATGGCTAGGGCACAGAGCAGATTGTGCCTATTCTCTGCAGTCCATTCTGTCAGTTTTGGGTGGAGAGGGGAAAAAATCTCCCCTCCTCTGAAACTGATACATGGGACTGCAGAGAATACAAGCAGTCTGCTCCTATTCTCTGTAGCCCAAAATAACACCTTGGTTGGGGGCAGGGAGAAGCAATTTTCTTCTCTCTTCCCCCACCCCACACACCTGACCCTGCCTGGGCAGTAGAGAAGGAAATTGGCCAACTCATTTTCTCTGCAACCCCAGCTGACATGTTGAGGTGGGAGAAAGCAGCCAATCACTCCTGTCCCCCCAACCCCATGCTTTTCCCTGTGTTCCAGCCTTGCTGGAATAGAGAGAGAGGGAAGAGAACATACAGAGATTCTCAGCTGATACCAGCTAAGAGTCAGCTTTTGATCTCCCTCTCTAAACTTCTTGCTAGATCCTTACAAAGGAGGGGCTCAGCAAGAAATTTGGGGGTCAGTTTCTGTCCAGCGGCTGTTCAACTAGTTCCTCCAGAGCTGAACAGATTGGGTGAGGGACTCACCTGTGTTCAGGACAGCTGAGCACCATATGTTTGGTGTTCGAACATGTTTGCCACAATGTTTGTGGCATCCCTTTAAGTGATGAGCATATTACTTACATGAACCAGCATGATGCAATTGTAAGCACACGTATTAGGAAGCAATCTCCATTCAGCTCGGTGGGACTTACATGTAAGTAAATTGGCTACAGGCAAAATTGTTTCCTGTAACCAAGCAAGAATTAGATCACCAGCTGAAGGACACCACATGATTCCCAATTACTGCTTTAAGCAGGGCATGAATAGCACATTGCACAGATCCATGCTGCTCCTGTGCCCAAATGTGAATGCCACCCTATGTGAAAAGAAATTACAGCTATCAAGGAATAATGACTCAGGACTTCTATCCAGCCTTTCACTGGATCTGGTACGGGGGCATATTTGCAGCTGAAGCCTACAGGGTCTTTGTCTTGGTGAAAAAGAAGCGGTCTGGTGATGCATAGCAGCCCTTCCCCACTGCATGATGTCAACCCAGCAAACTGTGCAGTGTTGACAGAGATGCAAAGAGAGAGTGGGGGAAGTGGGGAGGGAGGTGAGTCCATCTGTGCTCAGTGAGAAAGAGAGGAGGGGGAGAGAGAGAGAGAGACCAAGTCTGGGGACACATTGGCTGAAACCGAAGGAGGCCCCTTGTGCTGCCCGAACACTCTGGCAGGGCCTGGGGAACTGTGCAGGACCAGGTTTTGTTTGTGACTCTGTTGTGCCAGGAGGGTTTGGGAGGACTGGCAGCCTTTTCACCTGAAGAGAAAGCAAACGAATGGCACAGATAAAAGTAGGCACCGATGGAATCCATGTGGCTAAAAAAAGCACCAGCCGCTGAAGCGTCACATAAAGCTCAGCCCCCAGGGTTTGAAAGCATCACGTCAGTGTTATTTTTTCCCTCTTGTTCTTTTAGACAGCGTAGGTTGCATGATGAGCTGAATCCTCAGTCAGACCCAAAATGGCTTCACATAAACATGCCGATCGGCATCCATCCCAGAGTGGGTAAGAGTGTTCACTGCTGGGGAGCAAGTAAGCACAGTGCTGTGAACGAGGAGTTTAGCAATCAGCTGCTTAAGTAAATCCCAAACGTTGTTCTGGGGCACAAGAAATAAATAACTAAGGAGGAGTCTTTTGAGCCCAAAGGACCACTCCACAAGCATTACCTGTTGTGTCTCTGTGTGATTCTGTATTCTGGTTTGCTTCCTTTTCCATCAGGTTCTGCCCAAGGTGGTACTGAAATCCTGCCTCCTGTCTGGACTGTGCTCCAGTCATTCCTGATTACACAGATGTGGCAGAAACACCCAGCCTCCAAGGAGGCTGTCAGTTGTGTAGCATAGCTACATCAGTGACTCAGGGCCCTGCACCAGCAACAAGCTCCTCTAAGGAAGGGTTCACTGTTACAAACATACCATATTTATGTATTCATAGGTACATAACATCAGTGGTGAGCCTGACTTGCAGATGGTTTCACCGGCTTCTTACCTATGGAGGGCTAAGGGGAATGTGTTCTGGGGGGGGGGGGTCGGGTTTTTGGTTTTGGCAGAAGCTGGATTTACACAGTTCCCATCAACTGGTCAGTGATGCAGTTACTGATGTTTGGCTGAATGTGCAACTGTTGCAATGTGAGCCTGGTGGACATGAAACCACTCTCCTTTACATGTGAGAGTAAAGTGACCAAGCAACAGGGAGCGGTGGCGCAGGCAGTAAATGAAGCCTGCATTCCATTTGACCGAACAGCTTTCGGTCACTATCATAAATACAATTAAACACAGTTAAAAACCTATCATTTGCATAAATTACTTAAAATAACAATCCTTTAAAATATAACACATAAAACGCTGGAACATACTTAAGCAGCAGGAGCATCAGATCTTACAACATAATTTAGGTAACTGCTAGATGTCAGTGCTTTCACACCAGCCCAGTTCTCAGCACGCCCAACCACCTGCAGTCTGGACCTGTGCTCTTCGTGGCTGATTAAAGCTGGCCGTGATGGGTTACGAGGGACACTAAGGGGGATCATCAACACATCCCTTATGGGGGGGCCTGTTCCCTAGTGCCCTGAAGGAGGTATACATGGGGCTGCACTTGTCCCAAATCCGAAAGCTGCAGCTGGTGCAGAATGCAGCGGCGAGGCTGTTGTTGTGTCTTCCTATGCGAGAACACATCTAGCCCACCCTAAAAACTCTGCACTGACTGCCTATAGCATACCGGATACGGTTGAAGGTGCTGGTTCTTACCTTTAAAGCCCTATATGGCCAGGGACCTGCTTACCTAAGGGACCGTCTTTCCCACATGTACCCCAGCGAGCACTAAGATCGGGCTCCCTAAATTGCCTGGTTCTTCTGGGGCCTAAAGAGGCCAGGTTGGTTACAACGAGGGCCAGGGCCTTCTCTATGGTGGCCCCTCACTGGTGGAACAAGCTCCCAGAGGACATCAGAGCCCTGCGGGACCTTTTACAGTTCCGCAGGGCCTGTAAAATGGAGCTCTTCCACCAGGCTTTTAAGTAGGGTGCCTCCTCGATCGTATGGCCCTGGCCCTGGTCATATTACCAACTGTGTCAACAACTGTACCATTATTGGTACTGACAGTACCAACGGCACCACCAGCCGAGGAGTGCCCCAAGTTGGGCACTCTACATATAGAGTTCTATAGTTGGGCGTGAGCTTGTGGACACCGTTCAGCTGACAGTTGATATCGGAAGATTCACCATCTTTTAATATGTTATGTTTATGTAGTATGATTTTATATTGATTGTTTTAATGGAATTTTAATATATATTTATGTATGTTGTTAGCCGCCCTGAGCCTGCCAAATGGCGGGGAGGGCAGGATATAAATGTAAATAAGAATAAATAAATTATGCGGTGAGGACAGGTTGGGAACCATGATGGTAAGATGCAGGCTACAGACTGAGGAGCCAGGGCACAGGGTCACTCCTCAGTGTGTAGTGTGGCTCCTTAGTCGAACACCTGGTGGAAGAGCTCCACCTTGCAGGCCCTGCAGAACTGTAGAAGGTCCCACAGGGCCCTGATCTCTTCCAGTGCATTCCACCCGGTTGGAGCTGCTACCAAGAAGGCCCTGGCTACTGCCAGCCTGACATTTCTAGGGCCTGGGAGGGCCAACCAATTTTGTGCCCCTGAACACAGTGCTCTCCGGGAAATGTGTGGGGAAAGGTGGTATCCTGGACCCTGACCATATAGGGCGTTAAAGGTTAAAACCAGCACCTTGAAACGAACCCGGTATGCTATTGGCAGCCCGTGCAGTGCTTTCAGTACCGGCTGAATGTGCTCTCGCATGGGGATATTCATCAACAGCCTGGTCGCCACATTCTGCACTAGCTGCAGTTTCCAGATTTGAGACAAGAGCAGCCCCATGCACAGAACGTTACAGTAGTCCAGTCTCGAGGTGACCATCGCGTGGATCACTGTTGCCAAGTTGTTGCGTTCGAGAAAGGGAACCAACTGCCTAACCAGCCAAAGATGATAAAAAGCTGACTTGGCAGTGGCTGCTACTTAGGCCTCCATAGTTAAGGAGGCATCCAAGAGCATTCCTATATGCCCTGCAGAACTGTAGAAGGTCCCACAGAGGCCTCTGGCCCTGGCACCATGGCTCCCCATCGAAGGTTGGGAGTGGGATCCCTACCCCCGGACCATTTCGACTTAGGCACAGGACCTCCGTCTTCATCGGATTCAATTTCAATCGACTCAGTCTAAGCCAACCAGCCACAGCCTTCAATGCTCAGTCTAGATCTTCCGGTTGTCCGATCCTCCAGGCATTCAAATAAATCCACGTTTGTAGCAAAGTAGCATTTATTAAAGCAATGGTGAAACAGGAACACAAGGATTGTTAAGAATGGAGACTAACCCCGGGGTGCAAGATAATATACAAATTCATACCAAACCGTGGCCAATGGGTCCAATTCCCATGTGCGGGAAAACAGGTAAAATAGGCGCCCAAAACCCCTGGGAACAAACGGTTCTAACCATAAACATTATTTCGCTTCTCAAGCCCTAGCTCATTATAATCAAAGCAAACCCAAAACGCCTCCCATCTTCCACCAGCAACCTTGAGTGTTATCTAAGTTCCAAAGCAGCCCTAGCAGAGAGGGAAAGGAATGTACCTAATGAGCACAGCAAAAGCCAAAGGAACTACAAGCCAGTGCTCGGCTGGGGGGGGAATGAGCATAAGCTGGGAGTATAAAATGTCACACAGAACTCCATGGCAGCTAGCTGACACCGGTGTAGAGTCAGACTGACCGCCCAACAACAGAGAGGCCTTCTTGTTGAGGTGGTGAAGCAGCTCTGCCAGTGCTGCTTTATGGGCAAGAAGGAATGATAAAAGTTCAGTAGCCCCAAGAAAGCCTGTAGCTCCTGCTTGGAAGTGGGCGTGGGGGCGTTGACGATGGCATGGACCTTGTCTGGGGCTGGATGGATGCCTTCGGTGTCTACGGAGAACCCCAGGAACTCGACCCATGGAACACCCAGGAGGCACTTCTCCCACTTCACCTTCAGGCTGGCCGACTGGAACCGCTGAAGGATGGCGCACAACCAGCAGACAAATTCCTCCTCTGTGGGGGTGGCAATCAGAACGTCATCGAAGAAGGGCTGGACCCCAGGGACACCTTTAAGGAGAGAGTCCATGAGATTTTGGGAAAGCCCCGGGGCCACGCTGACACCAAATTGTAGTCGCCACACCCTGAACGTGTCCCTGTACATGACTATGGTCTGAGGCTCTGCTGTTGCATCATCCACCAGGAGTTGCTGGTAAGCCTTGGCCAGGTCCAACTTCCTGAAAATCTTGGTGCCCACCAAGGAGGCCAAGACGTGGCTGACTACCGGGACCAGCCAATTTATAATCTGTGCAGATGCGGACGTCCCCATTGCGCTTAATGGGTGTGACAATCGGGGTCTCCCAAAGGGCCTGCTAAAATGAGAGCTGGTAGTTTAAACAGAAAGGAATTGTGTAAGAGCAAATTGCATGGTGAGAATAGCCATATTACATGTTCTTTGGACTATTCTCATTTAGCTCTACAAATTTAAAAAGCCCTTGATTAACATTGGCATATTGTAAGCCATATTCCAGGCTGTGAACTACCTCCTAGGGCTGGTTTTAAGAGAACTAAGAATATGTCCGATATACTTAGTAGGACTGATTTACACATATGTAAACCAATCGAAAGTCCTATAGGACAATTTAAATGTGGGTCATGTAAAGCGTGTGATTAAGCCATTAGGGGGTATTATGATCCAAATAGTGGGGTGAAAATTAGATTAAATTCATTCTATAATTGTAACAGTAGGAGGTCAGTGTCAGGTCTGGAATGCAGTCACTCTCACCACACTCTTGTATCAGTAGGATTTGTTTACTGAGAAGTGAAACAGGCCCCAAGCGTGGACATGTTTTGTGTCAGAACTGACACCCAGGTGTCAGGACAGAACCTATTCACTATGCAGGACATCCCCCCTAAAGCGCACTACCCAATCACCATCTGCATTCAGCCCGCCAAAGATCCAAACTTCCTGAATACACCACCCCGACACCTGCTACTAGCCGCTGCACTAACTAGAAATTCCCTGCACCCAAGGTCGAAGTGGGCACTGAGATCATGCATTTCCCAGGCACTGCGTAAGCCGACACTTGCACACTCCCATCACCCCCCCCCCTAGCCAGAAGGATAAACAGTAGAGAAGAGAGAAGGAAAGAGAAGCAGTTAGCCCTTGAGGCGACAGAGTCCATGACAAGCGAGGCAAGAGCTTGATAGTCAGTGTATGGAATTTTATGGATTGATTGATTGATTTTATTAAATTAAATTTACTAGGCCACCCTTCCCTAGAAGTGGGCTCAGGGTGGCTTACAACAAAATAATATACAAATCTCAATTTAAAACTAAGTTAAAATAATCCAATAATTACCAATAAATAGAAACAGCATAGAAACAGTATATAAAATGGCAGAAGGAATTCCAGCTCCCCAGCTTCCCGGGGCGGGGGGAGGTTACAAGGGATGGGGAATTACGTAAGAGTGCCAAGGATGCCTCATCGCTGTCCTTAACCGAAGGCCCGGTGGAACATCTCTGCTTAGCATGCCCTGTGGAAAGGTAACAACACCGGCAGGGCACGGATGTCTTCCGGCAGAGCATTCTACCAGGTGGGGGCCAGGGCCAAAAAAAACCTGGCCCCAGTCGAGGACAGCCAGACTTCCCTCGAGCCAATGACTACCAGGAAGTTCTTATTTCCTGAGTGTAGTGCTCTTCCAGGGGCATACTGGGAGAGGTGGTCCCAAAGATATGTAGATCCCTGACTGCTAAGGGCCTTAAAGGTCAGAACCTTGAACCTGATCCGGTGCTCCACTGGAAGCCAATGCAGCTCATGCAGTGCTGGTTGAATGTGTGCTCTCTGAGGGGTCCCAGTAAGGACCCGCGTGGCTGCATTTTCCACTCGTTGGAGCTTCTGGGTCAGGTGCAAAGGCAGACCTGCATAGAGTGAATTACAGTAGTTCAACCTGGAGGTGACCATTGCATGGATTACTGTGGCTAGGTCAGGGTGAGACAGGTAAGGAGCCAGCTGCCTAACCTGGCAAAGTTGGGAAAACGCCTGGCTCGCAACCTTGGCTTCCATAGATAGCGAAGAATCCAACGTCATGCCCAGGCTCCGGACAGACTGTGCCGGTGACAGAGGCACACCCTCAAGGATTGGGAGCTGGCAACCCAATCAAGGCTCTCCCCCACCCAGCCACAGAACCTCCGTCTTTCCTGGATTCAGTTTCAGTCGAGTCTGCTTTAACCATCTCACCACAGCCTCCAAACTCTCTGCTAAATTCCTGGGAACAGTATCTGGCTGGTCACCCATCAGCGGAAATAGCTGGGTGTCATCAGCATATTGATGGCATGCCAGCCCGAAACTCTGCACAAGCTGGGTGAGAGGGCGCATATAGATGTTGAACATCAGGGAGAGAACTACCCCTTGAGGAACCCCACATTCCAGTGGATACCTTGATGACACTGTCCTTCCAAGCACCACTCTCTGTCCCCGACCACGGAGAAGCCACTGCAAGACTGCCCCACAGATTCCGGTGTCAGTAAGGCGGTGAGCCCATAGATGTCACCGTGATGTCAACTGTGTCAGACGCTGCTGTAAGACCAAGTAATATCAGCAGCGCTGACCTGCCTCAATCCAGCTGTCTGCAGAGATCATCTAAGAGGATGACCAATGACTGAAATGGATCCAACACCATGTCCATATAAAAAATTATATATTGGTTGCAGTATGAGACTGATCAAACTGAGGATCCTGGAAAACTTATTCGATTAGTTAATAGAGAAGCTCCCCCTACCGACCACTTTATTCCTCACAATCATAATGCCGATTCCCTGAGATTCTTTATAATTTATTGATATGAGAACAGCGGTTTTAGCACTATGGATGTCCAGAAGCATTTATTGCACATAGAAGCGAAGTGGTTTTCAGTCTTAAAACTCTCGCACCTACAGGGCTTAACCAGTCTTTTGATCTCTCTTGTTTCGTTTGACAGATTGGCTTTAAAAATAATTTAGGAATATTTTGTGCTATGACTGTTCCTTTAAATTTGTTTCAAATGGTTTTGTGAACTGTCATCATGAACACCTCGTGGTCTCTTTAAATGGGGTTTTGTAGGTAGGTTGGATGACGCTTTTCAGCACAATCCATTTCAGAGGACTATGTCCCAGCAGAAATTGTAACAGGTGATGTTGTAAATGTTATTAGAGCGGGTTCTTGATGACAGTGTATGAAAAGATATGTAATCTTTGTTATTTTGTTCACAGACTATCCGCTTGGATCAAAATTTAATCAGATCTGTTCTTTGAGAAAGCATATGGGAAATGTGTTTGGAAGAAGCAAGCACTCATGTCAGAGAAAGAAGTAAGATCTGTACGGTGAAAGAGTTTCTGCAGATTGAAATTGAACATTTAAGGAATTGTTCCTAACAGTGTGACTTGGAACTACTATACTCCTTCTTTATGTCCCTTGATGAAGATTGCAAAAGATATCTGTATTTATCTGTATGGTACAGTCTTTGGGAGCATACAGAATTGTAGTATGCAATAATTTGTTTCTAATAATAACATCATTTGTATTGTATGCATAGTTTTGGTGCAGTTCTTTTTGTTTTCTGATCCTGTCACTGTATAGCTCACTTTTTGTGGTTGTTGTTTAACTCATAAATCTAAGCATGCATCTTTCAATCTGCCAGTGCAGCAGGAAAGGAGGCAAAGGACAGCCAGGGTGGAGTGGGGTTTAGAATGTCTGACTAGGATCGGGAGACCAGGGTTCAAAGCTAGTCCTTGGAGGGATAGCAGGACAAAAATGAATTTTTAGATCATTCCTCCTTGGTCTTGTAGGCTATCATCTAGAGCTGTATTAGAGGCATTAGAACAGGATGGTGGGCCAGGGGAAGGAATACACAGGAGGAGCAACATCTGCCTTCTCTTCTGCTGTGCTGGAAGATTGAAAGGCATGCCATGAGTTGGAGAACTATCCGGGGAAACCCAAGCAGTATTCCCTCCCCATAGTAAAAATACAATAATAAACTTATTTGCTAGCCTATAAGGCCCCAAACCAAGTTCTAGGACTCTTTAATGCTCTTAGCCTTCAGTCTGTGCTTCACCCCTCTATACATGCTCTTAAAGAACAAGGGCATTTTCCTTTAAAATTTTAACAAAGTGGGGGAGCAGATTTTATTGAAACCAAATGGAATTTAAAGGATGGAGGCATTTACTTCTTACAACACCCCTCTTTCTTCCGTCTTCATCTCTCAAGGAGGCTGCACACATTTTATAGCTACAGGGAGATGCATGATGCCTGTTTCAGCAAAAGGCTAGAGGCTCCATTTTCAACGCCCCTTCGTATAGAATGTGTTAAGAAAAAGATGATTCAGTGAGCTCTGGCCCACAAGAGCTTATACTGGCATGTCTGTCATGGCACTGGATTCTTGTTTTGTGACTAAAGACTACAACACATCTGGAATTGAGGAAACATGGAACTCTGGGGAACTCTGGTGGCCAGATTGGGTAGCCAACAAAAGTAGCACTGAAGGAGTAGCAGGGAAGTGTAAGGTGAGGCACACTGGCACAAAAAATCTTAGCTTTAAAAGATATGCTTATGAGGTCTGAACTGGCTGAGGCTGAGAAGTCAAAGTCAAATTTATTAAGAACAGTCATAAGACCAGCAAAATAAACCAAAAATAGTACAACACCGAGTCTACGACATAGAATCCTTGCAGACTTAAATACTAAAATACGAAACCGGTCAATTCCGTCATTAATGGCTCGAGTTACAGTACATTCTACGCTTTTTAATTACCAAATAACAATATTTAGCAACATTGCGTGAGATAGAATCATAAGTATCGGCCAATAAGAACTTCATCAAACATTCCTTGGCATGTGTAAAATAATTAGCCAAGGGTTTAAAACGTGAGAGAAGGGGTATCAACAACTGCTGTCTCTCTTCGTCGTACATAGGACAATGGAGTAATAGGACAATCTCTCCTTATATATAATTGAATAGTGGGTGCCAAAGTTCTAAAATGCACTCCTTTAGTGTATGGACGCTTGAACTGTCAGTCAGAAGACGCTGGCTGGGTTGACTGGCTGCTTTGTGCAGTCCCGCCCAGCGTTTCAAGGTCTTTTGCATATGGAAGCTGATTGGACTTCACTGCATTCCACACCTCAAACTCACCCCCCTCCCCGCAAGGCAGTTGGAATGTCAGTTGCATATGGAACCTTCAAGGTCTTTTGCATATGGAAGCTGATTGGACTTCACTGCATTCCACACCTCAAACTCACCCCCCTCCCCGCAAGGCAGTTGGAATGTCAGTTGCATATGGAACCTTCAAGGTCTTTTGCATATGGAAGCTGATTGGACTTCACTGCATTCCACACCTCAAACTCACCCCCCTCCCCGCAAGGCAGTTGGAATGTCAGTTGCATATGGAACCTTCAAGGTCTTTTGCATATGGAAGCTGATTGGACTTCACTGCATTCCACACCTCAAACTCACCCCCCTCCCCGCAAGGCAGTTGGAATGTCAGTTGCATATGGAACCTTCAAGGTCTTTTGCATATGGAAGCTGATTGGACTTCACTGCATTCCACACCTCAAACTCACCCCCCTCCCCGCAAGGCAGTTGGAATGTCAGTTGCATATGGAACCTTCAAGGTCTTTTGCATATGGAAGCTGATTGGACTTCACTGCATTCCACACCTCAAACTCACCCCCCTCCCCGCAAGGCAGTTGGAATGTCAGTTGCATATGGAACCTTCAAGGTCTTTTGCATATGGAAGCTGATTGGACTTCACTGCATTCCACACCTCAAACTCACCCCCCTCCCCGCAAGGCAGTTGGAATGTCAGTTGCATATGGAACCTTCAAGGTCTTTTGCATATGGAAGCTGATTGGACTTCACTGCATTCCACACCTCAAACTCACCCCCCTCCCCGCAAGGCAGTTGGAATGTCAGTTGCATATGGAACCTTCAAGGTCTTTTGCATATGGAAGCTGATTGGACTTCACTGCATTCCACACCTCAAACTCACCCCCCTCCCCGCAAGGCAGTTGGAATGTCAGTTGCATATGGAACCTTCAAGGTCTTTTGCATATGGAAGCTGATTGGACTTCACTGCATTCCACACCTCAAACTCACCCCCCTCCCCGCAAGGCAGTTGGAATGTCAGTTGCATATGGAACCTTCAAGGTCTTTTGCATATGGAAGCTGATTGGACTTCACTGCATTCCACACCTCAAACTCACCCCCCTCCCCGCAAGGCAGTTGGAATGTCAGTTGCATATGGAACCTTCAAGGTCTTTTGCATATGGAAGCTGATTGGACTTCACTGCATTCCACACCTCAAACTCACCCCCCTCCCCGCAAGGCAGTTGGAATGTCAGTTGCATATGGAACCTTCAAGGTCTTTTGCATATGGAAGCTGATTGGACTTCACTGCATTCCACACCTCAAACTCACCCCCCTCCCCGCAAGGCAGTTGGAATGTCAGTTGCATATGGAACCTTCAAGGTCTTTTGCATATGGAAGCTGATTGGACTTCACTGCATTCCACACCTCAAACTCACCCCCCTCCCCGCAAGGCAGTTGGAATGTCAGTTGCATATGGAACCTTCAAGGTCTTTTGCATATGGAAGCTGATTGGACTTCACTGCATTCCACACCTCAAACTCACCCCCCTCCCCGCAAGGCAGTTGGAATGTCAGTTGCATATGGAACCTTCAAGGTCTTTTGCATATGGAAGCTGATTGGACTTCACTGCATTCCACACCTCAAACTCACCCCCCTCCCCGCAAGGCAGTTGGAATGTCAGTTGCATATGGAACCTTCAAGGTCTTTTGCATATGGAAGCTGATTGGACTTCACTGCATTCCACACCTCAAACTCACCCCCCTCCCCGCAAGGCAGTTGGAATGTCAGTTGCATATGGAACCTTCAAGGTCTTTTGCATATGGAAGCTGATTGGACTTCACTGCATTCCACACCTCAAACTCACCCCCCTCCCCGCAAGGCAGTTGGAATGTCAGTTGCATATGGAACCTTCAAGGTCTTTTGCATATGGAAGCTGATTGGACTTCACTGCATTCCACACCTCAAACTCACCCCCCTCCCCGCAAGGCAGTTGGAATGTCAGTTGCATATGGAACCTTCAAGGTCTTTTGCATATGGAAGCTGATTGGACTTCACTGCATTCCACACCTCAAACTCACCCCCCTCCCCGCAAGGCAGTTGGAATGTCAGTTGCATATGGAACCTTCAAGGTCTTTTGCATATGGAAGCTGATTGGACTTCACTGCATTCCACACCTCAAACTCACCCCCCTCCCCGCAAGGCAGTTGGAATGTCAGTTGCATATGGAACCTTCAAGGTCTTTTGCATATGGAAGCTGATTGGACTTCACTGCATTCCACACCTCAAACTCACCCCCCTCCCCGCAAGGCAGTTGGAATGTCAGTTGCATATGGAACCTTCAAGGTCTTTTGCATATGGAAGCTGATTGGACTTCACTGCATTCCACACCTCAAACTCACCCCCCTCCCCGCAAGGCAGTTGGAATGTCAGTTGCATATGGAACCTTCAAGGTCTTTTGCATATGGAAGCTGATTGGACTTCACTGCATTCCACACCTCAAACTCACCCCCCTCCCCGCAAGGCAGTTGGAATGTCAGTTGCATATGGAACCTTCAAGGTCTTTTGCATATGGAAGCTGATTGGACTTCACTGCATTCCACACCTCAAACTCACCCCCCTCCCCGCAAGGCAGTTGGAATGTCAGTTGCATATGGAACCTTCAAGGTCTTTTGCATATGGAAGCTGATTGGACTTCACTGCATTCCACACCTCAAACTCACCCCCCTCCCCGCAAGGCAGTTGGAATGTCAGTTGCATATGGAACCTTCAAGGTCTTTTGCATATGGAAGCTGATTGGACTTCACTGCATTCCACACCTCAAACTCACCCCCCTCCCCGCAAGGCAGTTGGAATGTCAGTTGCATATGGAACCTTCAAGGTCTTTTGCATATGGAAGCTGATTGGACTTCACTGCATTCCACACCTCAAACTCACCCCCCTCCCCGCAAGGCAGTTGGAATGTCAGTTGCATATGGAACCTTCAAGGTCTTTTGCATATGGAAGCTGATTGGACTTCACTGCATTCCACACCTCAAACTCACCCCCCTCCCCGCAAGGCAGTTGGAATGTCAGTTGCATATGGAACCTTCAAGGTCTTTTGCATATGGAAGCTGATTGGACTTCACTGCATTCCACACCTCAAACTCACCCCCCTCCCCGCAAGGCAGTTGGAATGTCAGTTGCATATGGAACCTTCAAGGTCTTTTGCATATGGAAGAATAATATTTGAAGTTTTTAACTTGCTCTACCGGCACCCCGTTCATTGACCATTTCATTTCTTTGTATTTTTTATGGAAACGCATGATCTGTGTCTTTGAGTAATTTACAGTAAGTAACTCTTTTTGGCACTGTGCACTAAATTTTTCCAACGCCCTATTTAAACCTCCTCTAGTACGTGAGAGAAGCACAGTGTCATCTGCATACATTAAAACCGGGATTTTTCTTCCCATGCCCAAGGTGGGTGCTGAAATATCAATTTCATGCAAGCAAGTTATCAAACAATTAACATACAGATTAAATAAAAAGGAGCAAGAAGGCAGCCCTGTCTGAAGCTGAGGCTGAGAGGGAATGCAGTCTTGGGATTCTAGTGGATAACTCAATGAAAATGTCAACTCAGTGCCTGACAGCAGTGAAAAAAAGCAAATTCCTTTCTGAGGATTACTGGGAAAGGAACTGAAATCAAACTGGCCAATATTTTAATGTCCCAGTACAAATCTATGCTGAGGCATCGTTTTGAAATTGTGTGCACTTCTGGTCACTATTTCTCATAAAGGACATTGAAGAGCTGGAAAAAGTACAGAAGAAGCCTGCAAAATTGATTAAGGTGTTGGAGCACCTTTCCTATGTGGTAAAACTGGAGTCTGGGATTTGTCAGATCAGAAAAAAAGACAACTATAGGCAGGCATGATGGAGGCTTATACAATTACTAGGAATAAGGCCCGTTGTGGAAATAAATACAAGAAGCTCTAAAAAGAGGCTCTGGGCAGGTGCTCTGGCCTTGGGCACTCAGTGTCAATTTGCTGTGGTGACCTTAGCAGGGTATAATGACACAGAGCTTACCATTTTCTCCAGGGGAATTGATCTCTGTCATCTGAAGAGCAGTTGTAATTCTGAGTGGTCTCCAGCCCTCCCCTGGAGATTGGCAACAATGGTTTCCCAGGAAAAGTAGTTTTTCTCCACAGTGGAGACCAAAGCAGCTTAAATCATTCTCCTCTCCCCCGTTTGGTCTGCACAACAACCCTGAGAGGTAGGTTAGGTTGAAAGTCTGTGACTAGTTCAAAATTACCCACTCAACTTCCACAGCAAGAACCTGGGTCCATCAGACCCTGCTCTGAACGGCTATATCTAGGGTAGCCAGCCTCCAGGTGGAGCCTGAAGATCGCTGGGTATCACAACTGAATTCCAGACAACAGATCTCTCCCCCCCTGGAGAAAACAACTGCTTTGGAGTGTGGGCTGTGTGGCATTCTATTCAGATCAGATTAGGCCTTTCCCCTCCCCAAACTCTGGCTTCCTTAGACTTCACCACCGAATATCCAGGAATTTCCCAACCTGGAGCTGGCAACCCTAGTCAGGACTGGCCCCAATGAGTTCCCCACAAAGGCCTGGAAAGGGTTTCCTGCCTTTGCCTTTTTACTGACAGAACCAAGCTTGGTTGCCTAGCAACAGCCACTGAGGAAAACGTTAGTCCCACAGGAGCCAAGAAGAAGTCTTTGTCAGGAGAGAGAGCCGTTTTGATAAATTTATTCTGTGAGGGAAGAGTGTCCAGGCTGGCAGTGGGTGGGAGAGAGAAGTGGATCCAGCACCCAGCCTGTAATGTATTCAGAAGCTGCCTAGAATGCATTAAATGTTCTGTGAAACATCTCATTAGGAAGCTATGTAAAGCTTCGTCTTGGACAGGGATTCAAGTCCAAGACTAAGGCGTCCAATCACGTTCGAATGTCTGTAAGCGGGAACGACATTGATTGGACCTTATACGCTCAACCACATTGGTTGATATCTGTATAGTAGGTGTGGCTACATTAGCCAGGAATGTTTAAATACCGAGCAGCTACAATGGACAAGCTGTTCAGGCTATCAGATGTTGTACCGTGTTGGAGAAGTGTTCGTGTTCGGAATAAACTTGAGTTTTGCTGAAATCACTCTCCGACTATTTGTTAAGCGCTGGACTTAACACATCCAATGTCACGCAAGAACTCTGGAGTGTTGGTTGAAGGGCCAGTGGCTGATGGAGTGCAATTCACAGCCAGTGGGAGAGCTGGAAATGGTCAAGAGGTAGGGGAATTATTATTCAAGAAGATATATAGGATGCACGGGATAAAGAAAATGGACATAATTTTAGAACTCAGGGATACTCAATGAAGTTGATGAATCAAAGTAGTCAAGACAGAAATTGAGGATTCAAGGCAAACAAAAGGATATATTCTCCTCAACTGGCAATTAATTTGCGGGATCCATTGCCGGTTGTTGTAGTGATGACCCCAAGCGTGGGTGGCCTTAAAGGGGTGGGACAGGCAGATGCGTGAAGGGCAGGCTTGCCGATGGCTGCTCACCATGGTGAGCCCAGGGAACCTCCACGTCCAGAGGCAGCGAACCTCTGAATCCCAGGGCCAGGCTGAGGTCAGGCCTCAGTGCCCAGGTGTTGGCCCTCCAGGGGCTGCCGGCGGCTGCGTGAAACATGTCGCTGAACCAGGCGGGCCCTACTGGTCCGATCCAGCAGGGGCACCAAGGGCGGACGAAGGCTCGCGGGCGCCCTCCGTGCGGAGGGCGGGAGCCACCCTTGCTCCTAGCAAAGCAATGCCTGTGGCCCAGCCCCAGCGCCCCCCCCCGGAAATGGGAAAGTCTACACTTTTGCGGTCCACCTTAGTGGCTGACCCGCCTGGCCAGGCCTACCGTGCAGGGGGCAGCCACGCAAAAACCTCCTCACGGGAGAACACCACAGGCCGTGCAAGCGAAGCTTTCCGGGGATGTACTAAAAGGAAGGACAGGATTGCCCACTGGAAACCATGGGAGACGCTGGAAGGCCCATTGGAAATAATGGGAGCCAGGAATGCAAATTGACTTGCATGGACTCCATTGGAAAACATTAGGGTACAAGTAGAGTTGCAATAAAAATGCGGAATGGATTTTCCATTAGGGTCCCTGGGCCCAAATACACTACTCTGGGGATGGAATGAGAGACCAGGGAGTAACAGATGTGTTCAGGCACCGGGATGACAGGCCACGGAGTGGAATGACAGCCCCAGGGTGGAGCAGCAGTGTTCAGGCACTGGGTTGACAGGCCACGGAGT
>NW_015167564.1:121991-123345 GCF_001447785.1 Gekko japonicus
GTGGCCTGTCATTCCAGTTCCAGAACACTCCCGGTATACCCTGGGGCCGTCATTCCACTCTTGGCCCTGTCATCCCAGTTCCAGAACACTCCTGTTACACCCTGGGGCTGTCATTCCACTCTGTGGCCTGTCATTCCAGTTCCAGAACACTCCCGGTATACCCTGGGGCCGTCATTCCACTCTTGGCCCTGTCATCCCAGTTCAGAACACTCCTGCTCCACCCTGGGGCTGCCATTCCACTCCGTGGCCTGTCATCCTAGTCCCATAACACTCCTGCTCCAACCTGGGGGTGACATTCCCCTCCGTGGCCTGTCATTCCAGTTCCAGAACACTCCTGCTCCACCCTTGGGCTGTCATTCCACTCTTGGCCTTGTCATCCCAGTCTCTGAAGACTCCTGCTCCACCCTAGGGCTGTCATTCCACTCCGTGGCCTGTCATTTCAGTTCCTGAACACTCCTGCTCCAACCTGGGGCTGTCATTTCACTCTGTGGCCTGTCTTCCTAGTTCCTGAACACTCCTGCTTCATCCTTGGGCTGTCATTCCACTCTTGGCCCTGTCATCCCAGTCCCTGAACTCTCCTGCTCCACCCTGGGGCTGTCATTACACTCTGTGACTTGTCATCCCAGTTCCAGGATACTCCTGCTGCACTCTGGGGCTGTCATTCCACTCCGTGGCCTATCATTCCAATCCCAGAACACTCCTGCTCCACCTTGGGGCTCTCATTACACTCCATGGTCTGTTATCCCAGTTCCTGAACACTCCTGCTCCACCCTGGGGCTGTCATTCCACTCCGTGGCCTGTCATCCTAGTTCCATAACACTCCTGCTCCAACCTGGGGGTGACATTCCCCTCCGTGGCCTGTCATTCCAGTTCCAGAACACTCCTGCTCCACCCTTGGGCTGTCATTCCACTCTTGGCCTTGTCATCCCAGTCCCTGAAGACTCCTGGTACACCCTGGGGCTGTCATTCCACTCTGTGGCCTGTCATTCCAGTTCCAGAACACTCCTGCTCCATCCTTGGGCTGTCATTCCACTCGTGGCCTGTCATTCCAGTTCCAGTAGACTCCTGGTACACCCTGGGGCTGTCATTCCACTTCGTGGCCTATCAACCCAGTGCCTGAGCACTCCTGCTCCACCCTGGGGCCGTCATTCCACTCCGTGGCCTGTCATCCTGGTGCCTGAACACATCTGTTACTCCCAGGGGCTGTCATTGCACTCCGTGGTCTCTCATTCCATCCCCAGAGTAGTGTATTTGGGCCCAGGGACCCTAATGGAAAATCCATTCCGCATTTTTATTGCAACTCTACTTGTCCCCTAATGTTTTCCAATGGAGCCCATGCAAGTCAATTGGCATT
>NW_015167564.1:124148-133166 GCF_001447785.1 Gekko japonicus
CCCCACCATCATACCCCCTTTGAGAAGAATCATAAAGGAAGAAGGGTGATCCCAGTGTTATTGTTTTAATTCAACTAGATGCCAAAGCATCCATTTTTCTCCAGGGGAACTGATCTAGGTGCTCTGGAGATGAGCTGTGGTCCCACCTGGAGGCAGGCATGCCTATTTTCAGATTGGTTTTTAATATTTCTTGTATCAAATTTCTCCCTCTCCCAAAATACTAGAATGCAAGGGCATCCAATGATGCTGACGGGCAGTAGGTTTAAGATGGACAAAAGGATAAAAGCTACTTTACACAGAGAGTGATTAAAATGTGGAATTGGCTGCCAGAGGATGAAAGTGATGGCCACAGGAACAAACGACTTTAAAAGGGGGTTAGACAGATTCAGTGACCGAGGGGAACCTCCACAGCCAGAGGCAGTCCACCTCTGAATCCCAGAGCCTCCCGGCTCTGGGATTCAGAGGTGGACTGCCTCTGGCTGTGGAGGTTCCCCTCAGTCACTGAATCTGTCTAATCTGTGTTCATCGGGGGAGGGCCTCGGCCTCCCTGGCCCCTGTGCCAGACGGACCCACAGTGGTCTGGTCCAATGTTCCCTCTAAGCTGTGAAGTCTTGTGAGCAAAAATCCTACTTTGTGAGCTGCTGGCATTAAAGTTGCGAGCGAGCGATTTGGCTGCCGCATACGTTAGTTTGCTCTGGAGCCCCATCCCCTTCCTGAGCTAAGACAAAAATAGGTGCGCTGGAGGCTAAAGAACTGTGAGCTAGCTCACACTAACTCAGCTGAGAGGGAACACTGGTGTAGACTTTCCAATTTCGGGGGGGGGGGCTTGCTGTGCTAGGAGCAAGGGTGGCTCCCCGGGGAGGCTGAGCACCTTCCTGAAAATTTCGGCGGGGGCTGAAGCCCCGCCGCCCCCACGAAGATTACGCCTATGCAAGGGAGGGACACCATCGCATGGATGGGCGAGTGGGGCTGGAGACGCCAGGAGGGTGTGCTGGGCGGGCTTCAGCTCGGAAGAACCGGGGAGGGAGGGTCCCTCTCGCACGCAGGGGCCAGCCAGGCCCCTCGGAGGGCCAGCAGCAGGGCGGGGAGGGCGAGGTCTCCCCCCCACCCCCGATGTTGCCTCCCGGGACTGGGACTCCGAGGTTTCTGGTCCCCTGCAAGAACCTCCGAAGAGCCCTGCTGGGCCAGACCAGTGTTCCCTCTAAGCTGAGTGAGTGTGAGCTAGCTCACGGTTTTTTAGCCTCTGGCTCACACATTTCTGTCTCGAGGAAGGGAAGGCTCCAGAGCAAACTGATTGATGCAGTAGCCAAATCACTCGCTCACAACTTTAAGGCCAGTAGAATTTTTGCTCACATCACTCCACCGCTTAGAGGGAACATTGGACCAGACCACTGTGGGTCCGTCTGGCACAGGGGCCAGGGAGGCCGAGGCCCTCCCCCGATGAACACAGATTAGACAGATTCAGTGACTGAGGGGAACCTCCACAGCCAGAGGCAGTCCACCTCTGAATCCCAGAGCCGGGAGGCTCTGGGATTCAGAGGTGGACTGCCTCTGGCTGTGGAGGTTCCCCTCGGTCACTGAATCTGTCTAACCCCCTTTTAAAGTCGTTTGTTCCTGTGGCCATCACTTTCATCCTCTGGCAGCCATTTCCACATTTTAGTCACGGGGGAAGACAAGAGTCCAAAGATCCACACACACACACGTGTGTGTGTTCAGTGGCATCAGTAATGACTGTGCCCTGGTTCTTAGACAAAGAGTTGGGGGGTGTTCGTTCCTCAGAATGGACCTGCCTTTCCCCAGGCTGTGCAGGCTTGCCTTAGCCACGGGCTGCTGTAAGGGTCGTGTGGTTAGGAAGGTTATTCGGGGTCCATTGCTCAAAGCTTCGTGGTCTCGCCCTCCATTGGAGGCCACTTAAGCTGCGGTAGTGTCAGCCCCGGCTAAAGACCAGGAGAGGCTTGGGCGGTTGTTCATCACCTTGTGTGGGTGGCTAACAGTGGATGGACATGTGGAATCATTTCAGTCATGGTGGTATATGGCCCTGTGGTTGCCTACCTATCGTGAGAGTTATACAGCCTTCTCTGTGTCAGAACAAAATTCTCACCTCCTCATCTTGTGAATGGCACATGAGGGTTCTGTAGAGTTTTGCATCTCTGTAGAAGCAGCAGGGCATAACTTATACCCCAACGGGGCCAACTGAAGATCAGAGACACCATCATTATCAAAGACCATCTTACCATGAAGCACTTATTTATCTATTGTTATATATAATCGCTGCTATGTTTTTATTGTTTTATGGATTTTATATATGGGCTGTAGCCCTCTGTAAGCCGCCCTGAGCCCGCTTGCGGGGAGGGCGGGGTAAAAATACTTAAGTAAATAAAAAATAAAATAAAGACAGGCTTTATTGTAGGAGAAACACTCTCATGACCTGGGATGTGGTCAGCTGACCGCTGCATCTCTGTGCGTAACATTGCAAGGCAGTTTCCTAGATCAGCGTGTCTAGCTTAGTTGTTTCCTCGACATTTTGCCTGGAGCTGAATTGTCATGCCTACAATATAAACTAGAATTCATGTTAGGCATTTCAGTGGATTGTTAGGGTGACATTTTCAGTGCAAGGATCATGAAATATGCTGCAGAGAGAAAATAGGTGGAAGTACATTTTGTAATGGACAGTGAGTGCCAGATTCCACACTACAGTTCCTGCATAACCACATATTAATACAACCTGTTAAACTGTTACTCTCTGGCAGCTGAAGTGCCTCTGAAGGTTTCTGGATAAGAGGAACTATACTGCATTAGTAGATAGAATTTGGGGTACATTCAAAATAAGCTGTTGTCTGATTATCTCACTCACTAGGTGACGTGCTTGCAGCTAACGTAGCATCATTGATATCGTAGTAAGCCTCAGGAAAATAATGATAGCTGCTAATCAAGTGTCACTACTGGTGAAGTCTTCAAAGTTAAAGCAGTGTTTCCTACAGTGTGATCCTGTCTCTGAGTTCCATCTGCTAGACAGGACAAACGGATCCTGAATCTCCCTGTGCTGGCAGAGCCCCAAAGATATGTTTATGCACCCCTGTTGTACTGATCCTACATTATACTGACCCAACTTCTCTGTTAGTGCTGGCACAAGGAGCAAAAATTGACAATGTTTGAGACATGGTAGTGTAGGAGCAGGCCTCAGAACCCTGCACTTGCTCAGAGGCTGTATTTCTAGGTTGTATAAGTCAAGGCACAAGGCCCTGTACTCCATTCCTCTCTACTGTGACGGAAGATAGGATGTAGAGTAATTTTGTAGCCCCCGGGAATGCATAAGCTTAGCCAGGGAGCACAGATCTGCCAAGATGCATAACACCTGGGTTTGTTGTTCTGCCTCCATGTCTAGAGAACTTGTAGCACGCAGGTGGCAATGATGATAGGAATTCTGATGATGCGGCATTCTTTACGGATGGAGTGCTTTGCACAAACTGCCATGGCTTGCAACAGAATAGGAAAGGTACTCTGCTTTGGGACAGACATCCTTGATAGTTACCCTTTGTGGTTCCTCAGTGGTGCGGGTTCTACTATTGCTGTTTCTTCTGTGCCCCAAAATAATTTCTGTCAGAGGATTGCCAAAAAGTAGAATGTGGTAATGCCCTAACCATCTCACCAAGATGAGACTTAAACCCCTTTCTCCCTTTGTAGTGATGGTTGCAGTTTACGATTGAAGTGTCACTTCTTCCATGCCTTGCAAAATGCTTGTGCCCCTTACACAAGATAAGAGTAGATACTTTGCAGTGCGTGTGTTATGATAACCAGGATGGGGGGATCATTATTCCTATAGCAGGGTTCAGTTCCGCTTCATAGATTCCTTCTACTCACTGAACTGTAGCTTGGCTGCCTGTTAGGAGTGCAAGTGCATTCCTTTCCCTTGCCATCCCTGGTAGTTGTTCTGGAAAAACAGAGTGTTTGCTAGCCTTTATGCACTATAAACTGCTGGGAGATTTGAACACTTGACTGAAGAAAGGCTAGAAGGGTGTCATTCCAGCGATTACTGCTGATGTCCTTCACACTGTACCATACAAATTGTGCAGGGAAGGGTCTGTGATTGTTCCCTGGCTACCTGGTTATATGTTGTGTATGGAAGGATGCGTGCGGTGGGTTCCATGATTTCATGGGCTCATTGTGTCTCCACTGTGCGCTTGTAACTTCTGTGTGGGTAAGTAGAAGCATCATTGGTACATAATATTGATGTGGGTGGGTGGGTGGTGGCGAGACAGAGAAGCAGTTATTGTCACGGCTAATTATCTTCTTCTGAAATTGTTTTGCTTTCCAGTTAATCCTGGAGATGCACAGGTTTGTGGCTCTGTTGTGCTGGCGTAACACCAACGTGATGTCCGCTTGAGCCCCTGGACAACATGGTCAGTTTGCTCAGTTGTCAGAATAAAGTGTGCTGATTTAAACAATGTAATTGCTTTAATCCTTTATGTACTTGGGCACAGACAGTGTAGAAGTCTAACAAAGTTCAAGTCCAGTCGGGCACCTTTGAGACCGGCAAAGTTTTATTCTGGGTGTCAGCTTTTGTGTGCAAAGCACACTTCTTCAGATACGTTGACACAGAGTCACCAGCCATTACATACAGGTAGCAGGTGAGGAGGGTGTCGCCAGGAAGGGCCAGTTAGAGCTGAGATTGAGATTAAGGCAACTGGTAAGACCTGTTGGCCCGTCCTGGCGACATCCTCCTCACCTGCTACCTCAATGGCGTGGCTGGTGACTCTGTGTTAATTTTTAAAACGGACCACTATGTTGTAAAAAAAGAAAAAGAAAAGAGAGTGAAAAAGTTCAGTTACTGGTAGAGGAGGTGTTCAGCCTGTGCCATAAATCTGTGACGCTACAGATATTTGGACCGAATATGATTTAGCCCCATTCAAAGGCAGCTGAAGGAATGTTGCTCAACGGGTTGGTGGATCAGTCTCTGGACAGCAGCACAAAAGCTTCCTTTTTTTATTTCCTGATTTGAAGTACCCATAATTTTCTTCATCGTTATTGATAATTTTTGTATGTGGGAATTATGTGTGTTTTTCATTTAACCATTTAAATTTACAGGAGGGCAGTTTTATCTAAAGATTACCCTTTGCCCCTTAACGCACAGCAACTTGACAATATCTTGGAGCATCTTAACTTGGTTTAACAATACCACCGAAGCATTGCAGCATTGAATTTATATCGAATTTGCTGAATGAGCCTGATTGACCCTGAATGAAGAAAGGTGTTTTAACGGCTGGATGATTCCTGTGCATTAGGCATGCCAGATTTTTCTTTCTTTCTGAACACAGCAGCTGCTGTGGAACTAATCATCCCTTAAAAAATGGTCTGCATAGAAATAAATACAATTAAATGTAATATAGTTGCTACTGGGTTAGGTTTGCATATGTGGGGTGGGGGGAAGCCTGACCCAAATCCCAGCTCAGTTGTGATGCTGCTTGAGAGATTGCAGCCTAGCCTAGCCTACCTCACTGGGTGGTTGTTGAGGCTAAAACTGTTGTAAGTTCTGGGAACAAAGGCAGAACATGAGTATTACAAACAAATACATATTGTTACTTTATCTTTGTTTGGAAACACAGCAGTCCAGCTGAATAAATTCTGATCTCTGTTTTTGAAGTTGTGATCTGGCAACTCTAGAATAGCTGTGTGGACCTTTTAAAAGTGTTTGCGTGCGGGGGACATTTTTTGTACTATATTTGTAGCTACAAAATAAGAAAAACAAATTCCAAGCAAGATATTGCTGGGTATTAGTTTATAATCTTCCTACCAGGAAGCTTGATCTGATGCCAGATTCTGCTTTTTTGCAGACACACCAGGAGGACATTCTTCTGAAGACTTTGTATGCATCAGAGGGACAGAGGGGCTGATCCAAGGCAGATCCAAGTGCGTGGAGCTTCACTGGAAAGAACCATTTTGTCCTAGAAGGAGTTGAGGTGATCCTGGATAATTATGCCTGAGACTGAAACCCCAGGAGAGCATCCCTCTGAGCTCCCTCAAGATCCACACTGGAAGTTCCTGGTTGTCTACCTTTGCTTCTATGGCTTCATGACCCAGCTCAGACCTGGCGAGAGCTTCATCACTCCCTACCTGTTAGGAACAGAGAAGAATTTCACCAAGGAAGAGGTGAGTTTGGTGCACACAGGCTGTCATCCAAAAAAGTGATTTACATGTGGATACAGCAGGAGATATTTTTTCTGAGCAACTCCTCGTTTTGGCAGGATGCTCATAATGGCTACTTTCCCTCATGTTTTGTTGGGGAAAAGGGGAGAAACTGAGATTACCATCCATCCCCTCCCACTGGTTCAGCTGCACAAATGGTCTGTGATTTGGTGGAACTTGCTTCCTTCCTTCTCTCCCCCTGGCTGTGGCAGGGAACTTGAGCAGGGAACAGATGAATAGCTGGAAGATATGAACAGGTATCATGATCAGTGGGCTCCATGCACCCAGATGAAGGCTGGCCAGGAAGACGAGAGGAAGTTTCCCTTGAGACCTGTCCATTTACATGCACCCCCTCACAGACGTACAGCTCTGCCCCATGGAGCTCACAAATTTCAGTACAATGAAAATTATGGGACAGTTTGTAATAGATTTACCATGTTATGTTCTACTTCTTTTTGTTGTAAAGTAAACAAAACCTAAAAAGTGTGTATGCTCTGTGTTGCCTTGATGTGTCAGAATCTTTCAGATGTAATGCCAGTGCATGGTTGTGTGTACATGCCTAGGGGATCTTCAGGTTTGCATGCTCCCCACCTGTGTTTTCTGTATGGGTGGCAATCTAACGGAATACTTGGTTAATTGTCATTTGTAGGGAAGAGAGCAAATGATAGTTTGCGGTTTGGATTGAATGTCAAGCCATCGTTTGCTGTGAAAGCAGAAGTATTTCATTAGATTCCCTCATATAAGGGACCTCATATAAGGGAGGACAGTTGGGAAAATACAAGCCTCCAGCTAGGCCTGAGGTCCTCCAGACTTATTCGCTCACTAATGAGCCATGTTCCAGCGTTGCATCTGAACCAGGCGTCATTTCATAGAAAAAGAGGTACAGGAGCTCATTTGCATAACTCATTTGCATATGCCACACCCCCTGACAAAGGGCATGCATGCAAGTATGCCTGGGTTGCCTACCTGATCGGGCAGGGAACCCAGGCATGTTTAGAAGTGGGGCAAGGGAAAGAAAGGCATTTAAATCCCCCCCCCACTTCCCTGAGTTTCTCTGCAAAAGCGGAGAGGCTCAGGGAAAATAGGAGGCATGTCTGCCTGCCTGCCCTTCCCTTCCCCAGGCAACTTGACGCCTGGCATTCCGGGTCATTTCCCCTCAAAATGACCCCTGATCTGAACTATGCCACAACTTCTCAGTCTCTGTGAAGGCAAATTGCTTAGCAGTGCAGGTTAGCCAAATAAATGAGGGGAAGTTACAGGTTTAGAAATTAAGATTCAGTATCTGCTTGCGCTAAATAGGCTCATTCTTCATTTCAGGAAGTTCCTGACTCTTGGACTGACTGTTCAGAGTGCAGCTGTAGTCCAACTTCAATGCAAAGATGCAAGAACACTTGATTCACATCCAGGAGTGTAGAACAAAAATCAACAGCCTTAAAATCAGGACAGAATGAAAAGGAACCCCCCCCCCCAATTAGCAGTTTAAAAAAACCTACACAATGTAACAGTGGCATAAAATGTCGTAAAAAATGAACTCGCTATTCCCACCCCTCCGCTGTTAATCCCTTTTCTGAGCATCTGTATACAGTTAGAATGTCTCAGAGAGTATATTTGAGCAACAAGAGGAGTGATAATAGAGTGAACTGAATTGTTTTAGGGCAATAAATTTCATTTAATAAAGCAGCCATTTAAATTCTTTAAAAAATTGTAGTTTAAACATTAACAACCTCACTATATGTTTAGCCCACAAATATATATATCAGCTCTGCTACTGATCTTTTTCTAAGGAAAAACTAACATATTTGACATGCTCCAGTTTCAGTCTTGTCCATGGACATTCCACAGTAAGGCCAGCATTGAAAAACATGCATTCTTCAGGCACAGATGATCCTGAAATGGCCAGTTTTCCAAGTTTTGGAAAGCATTTGCAGCAATCTCCCTATATAGTAATTTGTCATTTGGGATGGCACTTTCCAGAACATTCCACATGCTCCCAAATCTGTTGGCTCAATGATCTGTCACTCAGAACGTGTTCCTATCCACTGGCTGTGTTGCCCGAGTCCTGCCCAGCCGCCACTCAAGAGTACTCTCATGCCATTGGGCGGGTGCTGGGTCTGCTCCTCTTCCCCGCTCACTCCTTCAGCCACTGTGCCCTGTCAGAATTACTGGCAAACGACTTTCTCTCGACGAAGACGCTTCTTCTGCTTGCCTTCTGTGTGGGACTAATTTCCCCCTCAGTAGCTATTGGTAGGTGTAACGAAATGGCAGTTACCTGTGTTTGTAAGATGGCAGCCGTCTGTGGTTGTTTGTTTAAAATGTTCCCCCATAAGGTTTAATTGAGCTGTAGTTCCAGAGAGGGGCCTGCAGGGGTATCGCTCACTGGGTTGAATGGGGCTTCCTCATCTGCTGGCCTACAGTTCCCAGCTGCCCCAAGGCCAAAAAGTGCGGGGAAAGAGGGACCATCCCAAGGGGCAGGGCAGCATCAATATAGACTCCAGCTAGGCCACAAGCCAGAGACGTGAGGGAACCCTGGGAGGCAGCAGAAATTCAGCCACCCCACAGTCGGCTGGTTTGGGGAATAAATGGAAGTTTCCCTGCTCTCTTGGGCAAGAGAGAGAGGCTGAAGCAGAGACAGAAGCCGATCCAAGGAGAGATCCTATCCTGAGCCCACGACCTCCAGAGGTAGAGAGTACTGTGTGTAGGGGAAGAGGATTGCATTTAACCCCTGTTGATTTATGCCCTGTGTGCTCCATAACTGTGTAAATAGTTAAATAAATTCTTTTATTTGGGCTAATAATCTGTGTTGTGCTCTGACCACAGAGTCTCCCCCGCTCTGCA
>NW_015167564.1:133844-136514 GCF_001447785.1 Gekko japonicus
AGGGTTGCCAACTCCAGGTGGGAAATTCCTGGAGATTTGAGGGATGGAACCTGGAGAGGGTGTGGTTTGAAGAGGTGTGGGACCTCAGATAGGTACAATGCTATAGACTCCACCCTCCCAACCAGACATTCCCTCCTGCGGAACCACTCAGAATTACAACTGATCTCCAGGAGGGAGGGGGGAGGAGATGGAAAGCTGAAATTAGAGGGGCAGATAATAGCAGGTTGATGTTTGGCTGGGAAGGAGATAGGGTTGCCAACTCCAGGTGAGTGGTGGAGATCACTCAGAATTACAACTGATCTCCAGGAGGGAGGGCAGAAGTCAGCTGCAGTCAGAGGGGCAGATAACGGTAGGTTGATGGTTAGCTGGGAAGGAGATGGGGTTGCCAACTCCAGGTTGGGAAATTCCTGGGGATTTGAGGGGTGGAGCCTGGAGAGGGTGGGGGTTGAGGAGGGGTTGGACCTCAGACAGGTACAATGCCATAGACTCCACCCTCCAAACCAGCCATTTCCTCTTGGGTAACAATTGTTGCCAATCTCCAGGTGAGGGCTGGAGATCACTTAGAATTACAACTGTTCTTCAGGTAATGGAGATCCGTTCCTCTGGAGAAAATGGTGTACTCTGTCGTTATACCCTGCTCAGGTCTCCACAGCAAATTGACACTGAATGTCCAAGGCCTTGGCACTCTCCCAGAGCCTCTTTTTAAAGCTTATTGTATTTATTTCCACAGCAAGCCTTATTTCTAGTATAATATAAATGGTAAATGAATAATTGATTGAACATTTAATGGATGGTAGCTCTAATTTCTTGTAAGTCTTGTAGATGAAATCCTTGACTGGCTTCCCTGGCTCCAATCTGTTATATAGAGAGGTTGTTAACCTTCATCTGTCAGTTAAACTTCAGGCTTCAAGGTCTACAAAAGATTTCACTTGCTTGTATTAAGCAATCTTATCTTAAGGTAATTGACCAGTTTGGAGAATCAGTCTTGGTTGAAATTCTGACTCCTGTGTCTGATAAGCAAGCCATCTTCTCATCTGTCACTTCCTGTCAATGAGTCAAGAGCAGCAGGAGAACAATACCTGTATTAGAATCAAGTAAAGTCACAAAGTAGTCTGCAAGAGTTTATCAGAATTCTTCATCAGGCTAGATGTTAAAACAGGGAGGGGAGAAAAATGGATGTTTTTGAGTATGATGGAAAGCCTGTGCCTGCCCTTTGTAATGTTTTAAGATAGAAGGAAAGAGGTGTGGCACAGCCTGAAGGCTGCACTTTGACAGGTACACAAAATCCATCTGGTTTTACCTAAGACTAGCAGTACAAAGATGCAGTTGGTTGCAATAATGATATTACGGTACTGTTACTTTTCTATCTTTTTTAATGGACTGAAGCGCCACCCCCCCCCCCCTTAAATGGGTCCTGGATGGACTGAGTCCAGATATGTATGAAAAGCTAAGCCTTTCCCTCACTCAGTAAGAGGATTCAGCAGCTAGTGGATATTTCTGCTCAGAGAAATGGGCTCTGCCAATTTGCTATGGTGACCATGGGGGTTTAAACAGTGAGGCCTTTCTTCTGCTCCATTACACTGAAGCTGGTTCACTTTGGGTAGGAGACATTCCAAGGTATTTCTGCTAAATTGTTGGGTGAGGCAGAGGGGACTGGAAGTGGGCTCCTGGCTCACAGAGGGAAAGTGCTGATAATTAAGTAATAGATTGAGAATAATTAAAGTGAGCAGTAAGTCTGGATATCAACATTAATTACTTTTGTGTCTTTAGTCAGCATGCTTTTAAAAAAGGTCTACAGTGAGAATAATCTCACTGAAATAATTTAATTTTTTTAAATTTGAAATAGCATAATGTTAGTTAATCCTGCTGATACTTAAATCAGCTTCTATGTCATTTCATTTGGCTTCCAAGCCTTTTATCTTTTTTAAAAAAGGTATTGATTATTTAGCAGAAGAGCCAGACATCCTGGAATGTGAAGTTAAATGGGCCTTAGAAAGCATTACTAACAACAAAGCTAGGAGAGGTGATGGTATCCCAGCTGAGCTATTCAAAGTCTTCTAAAAGATGATGCTGTTAAGGTGCTGCACTCAATTTGCCAGCAAATTTGGAAAACGCAACAGTGGCCACAGGATTGGAAAAGGTCAGTATACATTCCAATCCCAAAGAAGGGCAATGCCAAGGAATGTTCAAACTATCGCACAATTGCACTCATATCACACGCTAGCAAGGTCATGCTCAAGATCCTACAAGCTAGGCTTCAACAGTACATGGATAGAGAACTGCCAGAAGTACAAGCTGGGTCTCGAAGAGGTAGAGGAACTAGAGATCAAATTGCCAACATTCGCTGAATTATGGAGAAAGCAAGAGAGTACCAGAAAAACATCTATTTCTGCTTAATTGACTATGCTAAAGCCTTTGACTGTGTGGATCACAACAAATTATGGCAGGTCCTTAAAGAGATGGGAGTACCAGACCACCTCACATGTCTCTTGAGAAACCTGTATAAGGGTCAAGAAGCGACAGTTAGAACCGGATATGGAACAACTGATTGGTTTCACATAGGAAAAGGAGTACGACAAGGATGTATATTGTCACCTTGCTTATTTAATATATATGCAGAGTACATCATGCGAAATGCTGGCCTGCATGAATCACAAGTGGGAATTAAGA
>NW_015167564.1:137529-145551 GCF_001447785.1 Gekko japonicus
ATCCTAAAAGAAATCAACCCTGACTGTTCCCTGGAAGGCCAGATAATGAAACTGAAGCTCAAATACTTTGGCCACCAAATGAGAAGGGAGCACTCACTGGAGAAGAAGACCCTGATGCTGGGAAAGATTGAAGGTCAAAGAAGACGGGGACGGCAAAGGATGAGATAGTTAGACAGTGTCATAGATGCAACAAACATGAAATTGAGCAAACCTCAGAGGACGGCGGAAGACAGGAAGGCCTGGCGTGATCTGGTACATGGGGTTGCGAAGAGTCGGACTCGACTGTGCGACTGAACAACAACAACCAGGTTTTTAACAGTGAGTCTAAATAGCTACGCTGGGGCATGGATCCTGGCAAAGTTGGTTGTCCCATTAATTTTAGCAGGAGAGTATTAAGCATGTACTTCTAGGTCTCTGCTTGCATTCAGTGGAGACTTTCACTGAAAAGGGGCCCTGACAGAAGATCTACTGAATCTAATTCCATAACCATTGCCTGAAGCAAATGAAGATATCCTGCAATATAATTTGTATTGTGAAACTCCTGTTTGATTCCATATAGTGGATTCAATTCCAATAACTGTTCTTAAAACAACTATTGTAGTGGAAATATGTCTTTCAGGCTGCTTAATTAAAGGGGTACATTTTATTATACTGGTGTTTTCCCAGATTTTTCAAAATAATGATTTTCAGGCCCCCCCCCTCCAGTTACTGTGTTAATTTATTAAGGGTAAATGTTTTTGATTGTTGGACAGTTGGTTGATCAGTAATGGTATTTAAAAGCTGGAAAAATTTTAACAGAAAGGCTGTTTCTGACAATGCCTTTTTTTAAGAAGGAAAGGGACCCCCCCAAGTTACAGAAGCAGCCCCAACGAAAACACTGATGATGCCGCTGCCATGCTGAGCTACCTTTGACCTGCTGACCCAATTTCCTCATGGTTTATATTTAAGCCTTCTACCTTTTGTAATGAGTAATTTCTACTTTTTTCCTTGGGATCTCTAAGGTCTTTCTGGGACATGGTGTTTGTGGCCGAAGTCAGCCCTCATAGGTAACAGAGAGTCCCCCTGAAGGCAGCCGCTGAGTTTTGCACTGACGTCGCCCGTCAGCTCTGCCCTTTGAACAGGCCAAAGCTCATAAGCTAAACTGTGCTAATTTGCGTGTGGGGTTGAGCTCTTGTGTGCTGAAGGAGCCGGGCAGAGTTCATCTGTAATTATGAAAGTTCTTTGGGGGAAAAATCAGTCTTCCTCAGCCCCCTTTTTCTGTAGCTAGGACAGCAGGATAGGCCAGGAAGGGGTTTTCCGCATCTGTAACCACACTTCATGATGACTGCTGTGGAAACAGGAAATGCTGTAAGATGCCTCTCTCTGCAGCAGATCTGGAACTTGGCAAATTTTGCTTAACCTATTCAAGCCCGAAGAGAAGAGTGACTGAGGACGCTGGTAGCCTCTGTGACCTGGACAGGCGAGCACGTCTCGTCGACTGAATTCTAAGAGTGGGCTTAAGGTAGTTGGCAGGAAGACTGACATTTGTGCTGAAGTTGGAAATATGACTCTAACATGGATCCGAAGGCAAAGGAATGGGCACCCTTCCTGGTGACAGGCCACAGAGCGGTTAGTCCAGGGATCCCCAGCGTGGTTCCCATGGGCACCATGGCACCTGTTGACATCTTTCCTGGTGCCTGCCAAACGTTTTCAGGAAGTGGGCGGGGCCAGGTGGAGCTTTTTGCCCAGCAAGGCTTCTGATTGGCCACTGGGGGTTTGATGGGCTGTGCAGGTTTTTTAAAATGTTCTTTTAGCAGCAGCTGCCACCACAGCACCAGGGTTTTTACTGTGTGACTGAAGGTCAGCTGCGGCCACCATTTTGTGGCTAGCCGTGCCTCCCGCAACAGCCATTTTGTAGGTGTCCCCACCACAGTGTGTCAAAATTCCAAAGGTGCCCACAGGCTCTAAAAGCTTGGGGACCCCTGGGCTAGTTACAGTAAAGACCATGAAAGCAACTTCCACATGGTGGGTTGCCCCACATTTTCTCAGTCCCAGACCCCCCACGGGGATCAGTCTCCCCACCACACCACCTGGAAACTTCTAAGTGTTCATTAATTGATAACTGACAAATCACTGTAGCATTATAACACTGTTAGGTATTTATCAATTACTAATTGTTTTTAAACTCCCCCCCCCCTATGGTGCAGGGAAGGAATGGCTACCATGGGGTACTGAGGAAGGGGAAATAGTGCCAGTTTGGATAGGGCTAGGAGAAGGTTTGGACTTGGTATTAGCTGGAAGGTGCACAAGAGTACCATGATGCTATGTAGAAGTGGGGGGCGGAGCGGGTGTGTGTGAAACCTGACTCCTGTTAGCATCCAAGAAGCAGCTTATGCTAAAAGAAATCTGTTAGTCTTTGAAGTGCCACAAGACCTTTTTGTGTCAGGACATCTGGACACTTACACAGGGTAAATACCTTTCCCTTGTGCATTGTCTTCTCTATACTATTCAGATTCTTTAAAAAAAAAATCAAGAATAATTGTCAGGTAGCCCTGTCATAGATCTGGAATGTGGAGGGGTACCCTCCTCCTACTTCTCAGCTCTCTCTGGCTCAGCTACTGTGTGCTATCTTATGCTTGACCTTGTAGATGTTCCAGCTGCAATTTACTCGGCTGGGAAAGTTAACGGCATTTTTGCTTTGCCCATGCATGAGTGATATATCCATTGGCTCATGCTTACAGGGGGGGGGGGGGGGGTTTTGTTTTGCCTAAAAGTCAGAGGCCCTAGTACTGACGGCCATTCCTGACACAAGCTGTACAGGTGTTCTTTAGTATTGGACTCATCAATAAAAGAGTTATCTTCTTATGAAGCCCTGTGTGGTGTGATCTGACTAAGGAGCCTGACAATAATGCAAATTAGTCAAATGGACTTAGTCTGCATCCTTTACATAGGTTGTATATGATGGGAGGAGGTCATGGGCCCATTGACCCTTGGAAGCTATCCCAGTTCCATAGTAGGAATTTGTATGCCATAGTACATTCCATAATTACCAATCAAATGAGAAGGGAGCACTCACTGGAGAAGACCCTGATGCTGGGAAAGATTGAAGGTCAAAGAAGACGGGGACGGCAAAGGATGAGATGGTTAGACAGTGTCATACATGCAACGAACATGAAACTGAGCAAACTTCAGAGGACAGCGGAAGACAGGAGGGCCTGCCGGAATCTAGTCCATGGGGTCGCGAAGAGTCGAACTCGACTGTGCGACTGAACAACAACAAATGGTCTGCTGATTCTGTTCCCTTTTATATGCATGTATCTTTTCATGCTCTTCTTCTTAGCCACTTACTTATGTATCATGTTCAGGCCCCAAAAGGGCTCCTTTATAGAACGCATCATTGCACCAGGTGTAGTTTCTTCTGTCTCTATAATTCTTACAATGGGAAGAAGAATTCTACCTTTTATTTTACCCTTAATACAGAAGCTCTCCCAGGATCTAGAAGAGGCAGCCTTATTGAATTGGACAGAAGATTGCTCCTGTATCTCAGGCCATGTGCTTTAAAAAGAAGAGCTGGTCCCAACCTGAATAGCCCAGGCAAGCCTGATCTCATCAGATCTCAGAATCTAAGCAGGGCTGACCCTGGCAAGTACTTGGAAGGGCGACCTCCAAGGAATACCTGGGTCGGGACACAGAGGTAGGTCTTGCAAGCACATACACACACACACACACACACACACACACTACCCACCAAAACAAACAAAAAAGAAGAGCGGCATGTCAGAATTTCCTATCAGAATGGGGCAGAAGCTCTTGGGGGAAGGGACACAAGGACGGCGGCAGAACCATCGGGGAACTGGAGTAAGACCACATGCCTCCAGCTTCTCTCTTTGCTGAACTGGAAGCCCCATTCTGCCTGGCCTTGATATGAAGCCAGGCCGGTTCCAACCAGTACTGCTCGGCAGCACACCTCTTGGTGGGCCTGTTTTCCCTGAGCTCCCCAAAGCCCCCATAAGGATAGGAACATGAGAAAGTTGGGGAGAGACTTTGTCATGCCCCCTGCCCAGCATTTCTCTTAGTTGCCTCATCAGCAGGTGATGACTCAGGAGCCACCCTATCATTTGTCAAACTATTTCTTTCATTCTGGTCTATAAAACATGAGATTCTTTGCAGTCCTAAGCCATGCTGGAGATCACTTGGTTGAGAAGCAGGGTAGAAATCTTTGAATGGAAGAAATAATACTGGGCCTACAGGGCTGAAAAGCTGTGTTCCCTTGCATTGATACGATCTTACAGTAATTCCTGTAATACACTGATTGATGTCTGTAACTGTCAAACAGGGCAGTAATTCTCGGACGCAATAAGTCCTTTGATTGGCTTTATTTTAGAAAGACAATAAAGTTGCAGACAAGTCAGACGCTTTGACAGAACTGAGGGACATTACAGAATTGGGAACTACAAGACTTTTGGTCCAGCCTTCATTCACACGTCATGATTACATATTAATTAGGCAGGTTAAATACAGTTCAATTAACTTGGTGAGAATGTTTATCAATTGATACTCTCCTGAGGCCATGAGAAATGAGAATAGCAAAAAAATCTCCCATAGCCTACACGGGGGAGGCTCCACTTCACAATATTACACAAGCGCAGCTATCTACGTTCACATAGGCCTGTCTCAATCTCTCCTCCTTGGGAATGTCAGAGGAGGACCCTTGCTGACAGATTGAAACCTAGCTAGCAGGTGCTACATGAGGCTTGGGAACTTCAAGCGGGGAGGAAATGGCTAAAGCAATAAAGATAACATTCAGTAAAGCAAAGCTTTGTACATCAGAAGAGGAGGAGGAGCAGGCGGCTTGTCCTTCCAGGGGAACATTCCCAGGATGTAAATGACGCAATGACTTAGGGAGATCAATTTCTACAACCACCTTATTGATCACCCTCACCACCTTAAAAGGGCCAACATACTTCCAGCCCAATTTTCGGTGTGGCCGCAAACCTTTAAGGTGCATAGTGGAGACATAAACAGAATCCCCAGGGTTGAGTTCCCATTCAGGACTACATTTCCCATCAGCATATTTCTTGTAGTCCTGCTTTGCTTTATCCAAAGTCTTATGTAACAATTTCCAGTTCTGAGTAATATTAGACCACCACAGTTGAGCATCATTTGTCACCGGTTCATTCAAATCCACCAGGGGGAGAGGACCCCCTTCATAACCACGAACAGCCATAAATGGGCTCATCCAAATGGATGAATACCACGAATTGTTATACGAATATTCAGCAAAAGGTAACAACGCCACCCAATTGTCTTGTTGGTAGTTTACATAGCATCTTAGCACCTGTTCCAGTATTTGATTTGTTCGTTCCGTTTGTCCATCAGTCTCTGGGTGGTAACTGCTACTGACCCCCCTTTCCACTCCCAAGAGGGTCATCAGCTCTTTCCAGAATTTGGCAACAAATTGTGTGCCTCGGTCGCTAATTACCTTCTTAGGAATTCCATGTGCCCTTATTACGTGTTGTAGGAACAGGGTAGCCAACTGTTTAGCTGTAGGAATGGACTTGCACGGCACAAAATGTGCCTGTTTGGAAAATGTATCCACCACCACCCAGATTACAGTTTTTCCATTACTGACAGGTAAGTCAATTATAAAATCCATGGAAATGACAGACCAGAGGTGGTCAGGTGTTTCTAAAGGCCATAACTTACCGGGAGCTTTGCCTCCCCTCTTTTTACTCATAATACAAATTTGGCATGAAGATACATAAGAAGAAATATCCTTTTTCATTCCTGGCCACCAAAACTGTCGGTGGAGCAAGTGCAATGTTTTAAAAAACCCAAAATGACCAGATAGTTTACTATCATGACTTTGTGACAAAATTTCATCCCGTAGACTGCAAGGAACATAAGCCTTTTCCCCTTTGTACCAAATCCCATTGTCTCGATATTGTAATCCTTCTCTTACCATCACTTCCAAGTCCTGAGCAGTAAATGCAGTTTTAAACTTTTACACCCACTCGGAAGGCTGAGTTTTTACATCAGGGGTTAACACAGGATGATTGTTTGACTGTTGAGTTTCTACATCAGTTGTGGGCTTTACCTCAGGTGGTCAACTGCACCGCCTTCCTTTTTTGCTTGACTGCGCGTTTGCACTGCCCCCCCAACTGTGCGGGGGGGGGGGGAAACCATGTCAGTGACTTCCTCTCTCTAGCTATCATGCTGCGGGAGCCGAGAGAGAGCATCAGCCAGGAAACTGCTTTTCCCTGGCAAATATTTAATAGTGAACTGAAACCGAGAAAAGAACTCAGCCCATCTAACTTGCTTTGCACTCAATCTCCGGGGAGTGCGAAGGGCCTCTAGACTTTTATGGTCGGTCCAGACCTCAAACGGTAGTCTTGCACCCTCCAACCAATGCCTCCAGGTGCTAAGCACCAGCTTCATAGCCGATGCCTCCTTCTCCCACACAGACCAGTTGTGCTCAGCACCTGAGAATTTGCGAGACACATATGCCAAGGGGTGCAATTTTCCATCCACCCCCTTTTGTAAAATAGCTCCGCCCATGGCGACATCGGACGCATCGACCTTTACAATATATTTTTCATTTTCATTGGGATGATGTAATATCGGTTCTGAGGTGAACAGCGATTTGAGCTGGTCGAACGTGCTTTGGCATTCTGGAGTCCAGCTCAGTTTGCACACACACCCCTTCTTGGCTTCAGGTCCCCTCCCTTTGGTCTTTAATAGATCTGTGAGGGGCAGTGAGACCTAGGCAAAGTGGGGGATAACATTTCTGTAAAAATGACTGAACCCTAAGAAGCTTTGTAGGTGCCTCCTCGTTTTGAGGGGCTCCCAGCTTACCATGTCCTTCACCTTAGCCGGGTCCATTCTCAGCCCTTGCTGAGTGACTCGGTAACCCAGGAAATCAATTCCATTTTGTGGAACTCACATTTCGACAGTTTAGCCTACAACTGATTATCATAAAGGGCTTTCAACACCTGCCTTACTAATTTCACATGTGATTCTATATCTTGTGAACAGATCAACACATCATCTAGATAGCAGACAACACCTTTGAACAAATGCTTGTGCAACACTTCATTAATCAAGTTCATAAACACCCCAGGAGCCCCGGCCAAGCCAAATGGCATAACCAGGTACTCAATTGTCCCAAAGGGGTGTTAAAAGCATTCTTTTTCTTTTGACTTGCCCAAATTGGGCAAAATTTATTATTATTTTTTAACAATTTACATAGAAAAGAGCCATACCTTTTAAAATAGCAAGCGGAATATCTCGCTCACATCATCATATTTGCATACAGCTTCCTATTTCCCCCCCTTGTTTTATTTTGTAGAAATAAAAGGGTCCGTTTCTGACAGTAACCTTCTGGAGGACTTATTACTGCAAAATCTGACTTTTGTAATATCCTTCTTTTCCATTAATCCCTTTCTCAGTCCTATAGTTTTCTTTTCCAGCTGCCATGGAGTACGTCCCCGTTCATGCAACTGCACTTGGTCTCATTTATCCCTTGTTTGTTTCTTCCAGTGTCTAGTCACTGTCATAATTCACACTGTAAACTTCTTGGGTCAGAGACGTCTCTCTTTGCTGTGATAAGAACATAAGAACAGCCAATGTTGGATCAGGCCAATGGCCCATCTCGTCCAACTCTGTCACACAGTGGCCAAAAATACCAGGTGCCATCAAGAGGTCCAGCAGTTGGGCCAGGACACTAGGAGCCCTCCCACTGCTGCCCCCCCCCCAAGCACCAAGAATACAGTGCATCTCCTGCCCCAGCCTGTGAGTTCCTATCTATACCTTGTGGCTAATACCCACTGATGGACCTCTGCTCCATATGTTTACCAAATTCCCTCTTGAAGCCATCCATGCTTGTAGCCGCCACCACCACCTCTGGCAGTGAATTCCATGTATTAATCACTCTTTGGGTGAAGAAGTACTTTCTTTTATCTGTTCTAACCCGACTGCTCAACAATTTCATGGAGTGCCCACGAGTTCTTGCATTGTGAGAAAGGGAGAAAACTACTTCTTTCT
>NW_015167564.1:146813-295854 GCF_001447785.1 Gekko japonicus
CATCTGGGCCTGGTGATTTATCAGTTTTCAAGTTGTCTATCAGTCGTAGGACCTCCTCTCTCATCACCTCAATCTGACTCAGGTCTTTCAACACCCTTCCCAAAATCAGTGGTTCTTGAGTGGGCAAGCACTTCTCATCTTCCACAGTGAAGACAGAGACAAAAAATGCATTCAGCTTCTCAGACATTTCCCTATCATCCTTCAGTACTCCTTTTACCCCTTGGTCACCCAAGGGCCCCACTGCCTCCCTGGCTTGTTTCCTGCTTCTAATGTATTTGAACAAAGTTTTGTTGTTGTTCTTTATGTTTTTTGCTATATTCTCCTCATATTCCCTTTTTGCCTGCCTGATCACAGACTTGCATTTTATTTCCCTTTTATCAACCTCACCGAGACTAGCTTTCCACTGCTAAGGAATCCTTCTTACCTTTTACAGCTTCCATTACTTTGCTTGTTAACCATGCACACTTTTTTCTATACCTATTTGTGCCTTTCCTAACCTGCGGTATATATTTTTTCTGAGCTTCTAGGATTGTAGTTTTAAATAGTCTCCAAGCTTCCCCAAGGGTTTTGACCCTTTCTTCTGCACATGTCCCCTCATATTTATTTATTTATATATTCAACTTCTATACCGCTCCTTCCCGTAGGCTCGGAGCGGTTTACAATCAATTTATACCTATCTAGGGCCACATGTTATGGGGGGGGGGGTGTGACTGCCTACCGGTACCCAGGCAGCAAGGCTCTCTTGTTGTTGCTCTCTTTTTCTCGGCTTCATTTATCCATGGAGGGCTCCTTCCCCATCCATCTTTCTGGCGGCGGCGGCCGGTGTTGGTCTTATTTTTGTAGCAGCTCCTCCGGGTCGGGTCCTTGTGGTGCGCGGCTGTGATGATCGTAGCTTCAGCATTTGTCCCACTGGCTCCGCCGCACTTTCGTCATTACACCTCCACTCCTTCCAGTCAGTCTCTGCCCGGATTCAGCTGCTGCTCGGCGCCGGATATTCGCCGTCGTCACTGCTTGTCGCTCGCTGCTTGTCATTTATCGCCACCGCTCATCGCCACCACTCATTGCCACACCACCGCTTGCTGGAACTTCTGCCACACTTCTGCCGCACACTGCCCCATAGGGCCCCATTTATCTACTTGCAGAGCTTTCGAACCGCTGGGTGGGCGGGCATCAGAGAAGTTACCCCTTTTAAAGTTAAAAGTCGTTGTGCCCTTTTTGGGCAACTCCCTATTTATATAAAAGTTGAACTCAATCACATTATGGTCCTTGTTCCCAAGCGGTGCAGTCACTTTTACATTTCTCACCAGGTCTTGGGTGTTACTTAGAACCAAATCCAGGATTGCCTCTCCCCTGGTAGGTTCTATGACCATTTGCTCCATAGCACAGTCATTGAGAGTGTCTTGAAACTCAATTTCTTTTTTGCGACTTGAACACATATTGACCCAGTCAATGTGTGAGTAGTTAAAACCACCCACTACGACACAGTTATTTCATCTAGCCACTATCTTTAATTCATTCATCATTTTATAATCCTCTTCCATCTTTTGATCTGGTGGGCGATAACAAACTCCCAGTGTTAAGCTTCCTTTTGGGCCCACTATTTCAGCCCATAGCATTTCCAGAAGCGAATCCAATTCACTTACCCTCTCAATCTTACTGGACTGTATACCCTCTCTGACATACAGAGCCACCCCACCTCCAACCCCTCTCCCGCTATCGTTCCGATATAATTTATAACCAGGAATCACCATATCCCACTGATTTTCCTCATCCCACCAAGTTTCTGAAATACCGATAATGTCTATTTCCCCCCTAACACCAAGCATTCCAAATGCTCGATTTTTCCTCAGACACTTCTAGCATTTGTCTACCTGCCTAAGGATCAAATCACCAACTACCAAGAGCCCCTCCTTCCTCCCTGCCAAGGGATGGCTCCTTGGTGCGAAAGGATACCCATTCACCAGTTGAAGAAGAGGTCCCTTCTAAGGGCACATTCCCCTTATCTGCAGCGCAGTGCCCTGTATCCTCTTGACCCTCATGCTCCCTGACAGTGCCATATTCAGAGTGGGACATATCTAACAAGTCCCCGAGAGTCTTCTCCATGCACCTCACTGACTGTCTCTGCTTCTCAAGATCAGCCACTTTGGCCTCAAGGGAGCAAATTTGTTCCCTGAGAATCAGGAGCTCCTTGCACCGGGCACACACCCAAGACTTCTGCCCAATGGGCAGATGTCATACATGTGACACTCCGTGCAAAACACTGGATAGCCCCCAACCCCCTGCTGGGATTCTGACTTCATAATTGCTCTTAAAATAATAATTATATATAATCCCCCTTTTAAAACTCTTTGTATTTATGTGGGAACCCAAGGAGGTTCCAAGGAGGCCCTGCCTTTCTGGCTCTTCCTGGACTTCCAGGAGCTATTCAAATTCACCCAGGCACTCAATTACAGTCAAACAATGACCCTTTCTCACCCTATCTCAAGCAGCCAGGACTCTGCAGCAACTCAAAACTCACCCACACATTCCCCCCACACAGTACCCTCTCAGCTAAATTACCTTAGCTGAAAGCAAATAAAAACACTCACCCCTCTAGCATCTCTATCTCCTGCTCCTTCTCAGAGCTCAGCTGGGTCAGCTCTGTCTCTGGCGATGCATGCTGTTGTAGCTGTGCATGTAATAAACATTATGGGTATGATTCTCAGATGATGAGTAAATGTAGCAAAATGGTCTTGGCTGACCAAGCATTAATTTAAAATAGTTTTGTTTGTTATTTTCCCATCAGTTTTTGGACCATGTGCTACTTGAGGTTGCATTGCATACATTTAGATTGTGAGCTTCTCATGCCAGGGACCTGCCTTCTGTTCTGTGAAGTGCAGTGCTCATTAGTGTACTAGTAACACTTATAGGGCTGTGGTGGCTCAGTGGTTAAGACACTGAACTGCAGACTGGAAGGTCAGTAGTTCAGCATTTCAAGACCCGAGTGCTGCATGATGGAGTGAGCTCCCGTCTCTAGCCCCAGCTCCTGCCAACCTAGCAGTTCGAAAGCAAGAAATTGCAAGTAGATAAATAGGTACTGCTTTGGTGGGAAGGTAACAGCGGTCTGTACACCTCAGCGTCTAGTCATTCTGGCCACGACTATGGAATCATCTTTGAACAGTGCTGACTCTTCGGCTTGGAAACAGAGATGAGCACCGCACACTAGAGTCGGAATCAACTGGCTTTCGAGCAAGGGGACCCTTACCTTAACACCTGCACTCTTTTGGTTTGGATGGCATCTTTTAAAAAAATGGAGAGTGCCACTACATCACAAGCAAGGGGCAGAGCAGTCCTGGTTGAAATCCCCACTCAGCCATGGAACTTGCTGGGCTAGATGCTCTTTCTTCACCTGGCCCGCCTCGTAGCCCTTTGTGAGGGTGAAATGGAGGAGGGGAGACTAAGATGTGACACGCCGATCTCTCTGGACGGCAACGTGGGAAGGAGGAGGGCTGGTCCGTTGTGCATAAATGCTTTTTGGGTCTCTGTCAGTGTAACTGAACTCACCATCCCAGAGCTTTAGCGTAGGGCTGTGTCAGTGAGCCCTTCCTCCGACCCTCCTCCCCACGGGAGATGCTGGCTGGCTCAAGCAGCTCTGTCTAGCCAAGGACTCGCCATCCCCTGCTGCTTTGTTTCCATGGCTTAAAGAACAGCAAGTCCTGTCAAAGTCTGGCAGAGGCTTAGCTGATCTCCTTGGGGGGGGGGGAGGCGCTGCTGAATTAGCAGCTGCAACCAGCATGTGGCTGCTCTGGACAACAGGGGGGCTTTGGCACATTTTGTGCCGTTCAGCAGATTCCAGTGCCCCGAGGGTTTCCTGACTTCAAAACCATGTGGTTGACTTCAAGGATGACTTTGAAGGGTTGGAGCAGAAGATTCACAGCACAGTCCAGATCGTGTGACCCACCCCCTTCTGCCAGTCTGCAAGGTCACCTGTGTGGGGTGGGGAACTCGGGTTGAAGAGAAATGGCCATACAGGTGCAACGGCAAGTGCACTGCTTTCTGCCATATGTCTGGATCCTCTGGTTATGTGGCAGGGCACATGTGCAGTCCCAGGATGCCAGCTTCTGCCAGCACCGCTTTTGTATGCCTTGGAGGACACGATGCGGAAGCCACTCTGTTAACACTTGAGACCTGCTTCCACCCTGTGAGTTGGGAGTGCCTGCAGCCCAGGCGACACGCAGTGCTTGGAAATATCTGATCAGTATTCTAGTGGACTCCAGATTACAGATCTCCTGACAACTTGTAGTGTTTAGACTTAAGAGAGTTCATCTTTATGGTGCAGCCTTTAGGCAGTGTCTAAGGGGTAGAGAACTCCTAAAACACCTCTCTCTCTCTGTGTGTCTCTCTCTGTGCGTGTGTGTGTGTGTGTGCACGTGGTTGAACAAAGGCAGAGACGGTGAAAGTAGGTGTCCTACCTTCTGTCGCGTAAGATCCTGTGCCCCTTCTCCAGTTCTAATCGGCATCGTTCTGATCCTTGCAAGAAAGCAATATGTCGGTTGCTGGTGGTTATATGGCTCATTACAGCTGGCTGGGTTTTATCTTGCAGGTAACCAATGAAATTACACCTGTGCTGTCCTATTCATACATTTTTGTGCTGGTGCCCATCTTCCTGCTGACGGACTACCTGCGGTACAAGCCAGTGCTGGTGCTGCAGAGCCTGAGCCACATCTCCATCTGGCTGCTCCTGATCTTTGGCACCGGCATCCTCGCCATGCAGTTCATGGAGTTCTTCTATGGCATCACCATGGCCGCGCGGGTGGCCTACTCCTCCTACATCTTCTCCCTGGTCACCCCTTCACACTATCAGCGCATGGCCAGCTATTCGCGCACCTCTGTTCTCATGGGAGTCTTCACCAGCTCTGTGCTGGGACAGCTCTGTGTCACATTTGGAGGCAGCACGTTCATGACCCTGAATTATATCTCTCTGGGGTTCATGTGCTTTGGATTGGTCCTGACTCTCTTCCTGGAACGCCCCAAGCGCAGCCTCTTCTTCAACAGGAGTGAGCCCGTGTGCAACGGCACCTCACCCACGGAGCTGGACAAAATGAATGCTGGGGAGCTACCGTGGTACAAGGCGCCCAGCTGGCAGGACCTGGTCTTCATCCGGATGCTGAAGGAGCTGGCGGCCATCGCACGGTTGCCGCAGCTCAGACTTTGGTCCTTCTGGTGGATATTTAATTCTGCCGGCTACTACCTGATGCTGTACTATGTTCAGATTTTATGGAATGAGGTTTATCCCACCAGGGATAACAGCAGGGTCTACAATGGAGGTGTGGAAGCGGCTTCTACACTTCTCGGTATATATAATTTATTTACTTATTATTCAACTGATACCCCACCCTCCCTGCACTCACGGGCTCAGGGCTTCTTACATGCATTCAAACATTTTACAAATATATAAGTAGCAATTAAAATCCAATAAAATCCTCGTAGAGCAATATAGATCTTCTCTCTCCCTGATCTTTGTGCTGGATGTACTTCTTTGTAATGCCCTGAGCACTAGATGAGAGGGAGCTGTAGCAAGCTGGCCTCACCCACAGTCCTAAGTATGTCCACCCAAAGGCAAGTTCCTCTGAAATCCATGGGTGTGAGCTGTGTCTTCCGATGGCCTTGACCACACATCAAAAGACAGAGCAGCAGCTACTTGGAAGTAGTCCCTGTTGCTGAGGCAGCTGAAGAATGTGCTGCCATGACTGTGGAAGTGGTTCGATAACTGTGGCCATGCCTTTGGGCACATGGATCAAAATGTGGCCTCAGTGGTGGCTGTCCTTGCATAGTGAGCAGGTTTTTAGTCATGGTTTGTGTGTGAAAACAGAGGGGCTGTTTCACCAATATGATTCCTGCCATCTGCACAGTCCCTTCCCCAGGTATGTTGTAAGGCTGATGCAGGTGACTATGACGTGTGGATGGGTGACAGGTGGGAAAGGCAAAACTCAGAGTTCAAGCACATGCTCTGATATTGTACACACAGAAGGTTTTTTTAATCCTTGATGTTTCTAGCTGAATGTTTCTCAGATAGCAAGGCTGGGAATGATCTATGCTTGAGAGCCTGGATAATTTTGGCATAGTTGGCTAAGTGGTCCAATGGGTTTAGTTCTATAAACTGGGATTTCTAAGGAAGGTGGAGGGAAGAGCCCTTTCCTTTCCTTGAGATGCATCTGGCACTCTGTCTGCACCGTGTTCTATGCTTGAGAGCCTGGATAATTTTGGCATAGTTGGCTAAGTGGTCCAATGGGTTTAGTTCTATAAACTGGGATTTCTAAGGAAGGTGGAGGGAAGAGCCCTTTCCTTTCCTTGAGATGCATCTGGCACTCTGTCTGCACCGTGTAGTATAATTTCCCAGCCTGTGTAGCAGGCTCAGCGGCAGAACTGCAACATAAGGCAACAGCATAATCCCAGTGCCTCTTATCCCTTTCCTGAGCACTGTGAAATCCTGCCCTGCTCGATCTCATCAGATTTCGGAAGCGAAGCAAGGTTGACTTTGGTCAGTATTTGGCTGGGAGACCACCAGGGAAGTCCAGGGTTGCTACACAGAGGCAGGCAACGGCAAACCACCTCTGAACATCTCTTGCCTTGAAAACCAGACGGGTTTGACAGAACTTGGCTGTGATTTGACAGAAAAATAGGATGTTTTTCTGGGGAAGGTATTGTGCAGATTGCAGGAATCATAGTGGTGAAACAGCCCCTCTGTTTTCACACACGATAGTAATAATTATCGTATGGCAATGTGTGTCGTATAGCCAGGAGATCCTAAGATTGTCTGGCATCCTGAAGTTCTAGCTCTCTTTTAGCATTACGCACCACTAAATGGCGAGCTGAACTTTTGTTTTTAAGGCAAGAGACGTTTCAGAGGTGGTTTTGCCCTTGCCTGCCTCTGCGCCGCACTCCTGGTCTTCCTGGGTGGCCTCCCCTCCAAATACTCGCCAAGGCGCCGACCCTGCTTAGCTTCCGAGATCGGGCTCGCCTGGGCCGTCCAGGTCAGGGTATTCTAACAGCACTTGTAGGAGATACTTAAATTCTTCACTGAATTTCATTACATGTGAAAAGAGTTAGTGCCAGACAACGGGAATCCGCAAGTGCGGTGTGAGGACTGTGGGTGTCCCACTGTAAACCTCAGATCCTGTGAACTACTGGACCCAGTATGACCCAGTTACTAAAACTTGCGAAGGGGAGTAGCGCTTCCCCTTTGGGGCAAAATCTTTTTGGCTTCACGGAGGCATCAAGAGTAGCACTTCAGGGATGCGGAGGGAGCCCCAGAGTGCCAGCATCTTCCTTCTCATCCGTAAAAGGCTGCATCTCCCCTTTTGGGTGTGTTACTTGACATGCCTCGTTAAGAGTGCTGCCTTGGGGGACACGGGGCCTTGCCCTCCCTGCACCTGGTCCTCTCATCTCTGCGCCATGTTGTTTCCCCAGGTGCCGTCACCTCCTTTGCAGCTGGCTACGTGAAAATCCGCTGGGTGCTGTGGTCGGAGCTGGTGATTTGCATTGTGACGGCATTCCAGGCAGGCCTCCTTTTGCTGATGAACACGACAGCCAACATCTGGATCTGCTATGTGGCCTACATCTTTTTCAGGGGCTCCTACCAATTTCTTGTGCCTATAGCCATGTAAGTGTTAAGAACTTGATGACTAGGTCTGGGCCTTAGTCTTTCTGGGTCTTCTCTACATACAGCGGTGGTGTTGTGAGTAGTTAGAAATGTTTAATATTCAACCTAGGTTAGGAAACGTTTGCTGAGTGTTCTGGAGGACATGAGCTAATCTGCTGCAATTCATTGTTGGGTTGGAGGGGGTGGGACTGAATGTAAAGGACTGTGATCTGTTGGCTTTCAAAATTTGGTCTTGGTGCAGCCTAAGGTTAGCACAAAGTTATTGGCGCTAGCCTGATCTCGGTCGTATTTTTGGATTACACATTTCAAATAAAACCTTCCCAGTGTCAATTATGGTGCCGCAGAGGCCTCAATCCATAAAGCGAGCCTTCTTTCCCCGTGGTTGCTTGACTGCTGTCAGTAGAACTCACTGGACTTCCTCTTTCTTTGACCGAAGTTTCCAGATTGCCGCTTCCCTGTCCAAAGAGCTCTGTGCTTTGGTGTTTGGAGTGAACACCTTCCTTGCCACCGTTCTCAAGACTACCATCACCATTATCATAACGGACAAAAGAGGCCTCGCTCTCTCCGTCCATCCTCAGGTAAGGGGGGCACGCGTGGCATGTGGGGACTGGCTCTTGTCCCTCAGCTGCCTTTAGGCAGGCTTTCCCAGTGCCTGATAAGACAGGCACAACCACATGAACAGCAGGAAGTGGGCCCTGAGGTGGAGTGCAGGCGGGGCCAGCAACAGCCAAAGGCAAGTCAGCCATGAAAACCTGCACCCTTCTTCTTAATCTCTCTGACCTGCCCTTTTCTAAAGAGAACAGGGTTTGTGCCAGACGTGCGCCATAATCTGCTAAAGGGACAAAAGTGCCTCTCTGCCGAATGACATCATCTGTGCCCCGCGGGGGACCCCTCGTGCAGCTCCACAGGGCCTGCAAGGCAGAGATGTTTCACCAGGCCTGCGGCTGAGGGCAGCAACCGTCTGTCATCGAGCCTGGCCTCATCCATGTCTCCTCTTCCCCTGGGGGGTAGGGTACAATTGGGTCTTAACTGCCCTCTGAATAGACCCAGGCCTGCGGCTGAGGGCAGCAGCCGTCTGTCATCGAGCCTGGCCTCGTCCATGTCTCCTCTTCCCCTGCGGGGGTAGGATACGATTGGGTCTTAACTGCCCTCTGAATAGACTTGGAATTGTTTTTAATCGAATCTGTGCAACTATGAATTGAGACGCTCACCGCCCTGTGCCCTGCATAGGGAAGGGTAGTCCCTCAGTCACATCAACCAACCACAGGGACTGTGCAGATTATGGATCTGTGCAACTATGAATTGAGATGTTCACCGCCCTGCGCCCTGCATAGGGAAGGGTGGTCCCTCAGTCACATCAACCAACCAACCAACCAACCACAGGGACTGTGCAGATTATGGCTGCTATTCTCCATGTTCCTCATCTTGTAGGGATTAATTTGTTATACAGGAGGCAGTTCAGTATGAACAGACTAAATTTGTTCTGTTGCCCTGAAGTTTAGCCCCTTCAATGACAACATAATTCATGAAGGAGTCACGGTTAGCTGTGTGTGGAAATGTTCATCGGGAGTCTTCAGAAGCAGGTTGAAGAAGCAGCACTTGATCCATCCAGTAGAATGAAGAACAGAGTGATTCCGCCTCCTTCCCAAATAAGTGTCCATCCTGGAAGATGAGGGTTAGCGGACTCCACCCCCCCCCTCCCCGACAACATACTTAGGGGGGCTTTCTGCTGCTGGCAATGAGGAAATCTGCCTTGGTGACTCAAGAGAGTCTCTTTAAGCTCTGTCATTCTGTGCTGCTTTGTGGCTCTGTGGTGGGCTGGTGGCTGACCACTTTACACACGTTTCCAACTAACCACTGTCCCTCTCCCTCTTCTAGTTCTACGTTTATTTTGGCTACTTCACATTCTTGACCGTGGTGTATCTCGCAGCATCTGTGTGTGTGGCTGTGAGGCACAATGCACGCAGGAAGCCTCAAGAGGAACGCTGCAGCCCGGATGGTGAAGTCTCAGGAAAAGACAAAAGCACCGAGCTGGCTAGTGAGTTGGGGAAAGGCGAGAGCCCTGCCTGACCAGCCCCCACGTGGAAGACAAGCTCTCCTTCAGCACCTGAGAAAGTGACCCTGTATTTCCGGGTCAATCCAGCATTGGTTTCAGGATATCCAGTCACTGCATAGGCCAAGATGGAGAAAGCTTTCTGTGGTTTTGGCATCAAGCAGTATGGGACTGAGGGACTGTGGCTTCCCCGTTCTCTTGGGGTCTCATTTTACTTCTGCATCCACTCTCTCCAGGGGCAAGCTGTGAGGAGGGAGGCAGCATACGCCACCATAGGGCAAATGTATGAATGTGATTTTAAATGCAGCTGTTTCCTCACCAGGCATGTGAGTGATGCAACAGAGAAAATATATGCAGGCACTTTTTTAACAAAAAGAAAGCAATTCAACTTTTTATAAAGTTTTCTATTGATTTGTCAATGCAATCTGCTGGAAAGGATGGCGTTACAGGTTTGTTTGGGTTTTTTAAAAAATTCTCCTGCAGTTCCAGCCCAGGGACCATTTGATGTTTACCTAAGTGGATTCCTAGAGCTCCTCAAACTTTGAGATAAGAAGTCAGTCTCCTGTTCGTCCCTCTCAGTCAAAGACAGTAGAGGGGAAAATCCCAAGTCCCTGAAAATGGATCTTAAACTTGCAATCACAAGAGCAGTTCAGATTTCCAGGGACTTTGATTCTAGCAGAGACGATGGACAATCAGCATCCCTGATGAGTCACCCGTCTAGCGCAGGCTTGGGGAAGGGGGGGGGGCTACTGGATCGGGTAGCCAGTTGTTCTTTAGCGGTTCCATTTTCTCACTGCATGTTGTCTCTCTCCCCGCTCTTTTCAGGGATGTGATGTTGCTCAGTAGTCATCCATCGAAAGGCACTCTGCACATTATTTCACGTGTTCTAGGAATGAGTGAGAGGTTTGTGTCGTCGTACACGCGTAGGACTGTAATGTCTGAACAACATGAATCAAAAGAGGATATTGTCCTTTATTCAGTGCCTTTAGGAAACAGTTTATAGAACACAACGCACAAAGGTATAGAAATCCACAGGCTTTTAAAATTGCAGTGAGTTTCACAAAATACAGTAGACAGAAACTGTGACTTGGACAGGTTCTTATACCCATCTCCCCCCACCCCACGTAGTAAAATTCCCGACTGACAGTAAAAAAAGTTGGGTAGAAATTTAGCACCTGGGCTTTTTCACAGCTGCTTGGGCATTCGTGTTTAAAAGAAACTGGTACATGACAATATCAAAGTCTGGATAAGATGAGAGCAAGGCTGTCAGGCTTTTCTCACTCGGTAGCTTAAAAGCCACCTGGCCACAAACCTCCTTATGCCAAATTCACCTGCACTGCTGGGGAACTGAGCAAAGCAGTGATGTGCAACACCAGATAGTGGTTAAGTGTGTCCTCTAGTCATTCCCGGGCCCTGAAATATTTACACATTGTCAGTTGCTTTCTTAAGAGGCTGACAGTATAGCTATGAGGAATGGCTTCGGTCTAGTGGTTCCTGCCACATAACGGGGGGGCGACAGAGTGAGAAGGAAAAGAGGTGGTTAAAAGGGACCCGTATCCCTGTCCAGACTAACTCACAGAACAGCCAGATTAGGGTCAGAGTTCAAGGAGGATTTAGGAGAATAGGTATAAAGCCAATCATTGCATTTATTGTTAATCAAAGGGGTGATGAAGTCAGAAACTTCCATCTCTACATTTAAGCTGCAGCTGGAGGTTGAGGAATGATGTTGAAGAAGACAGATGGGCTTCGAGGATCCTAACTGACCAGGCAGTGGGCCAGGCAGTTTGCACCAGAGCCCATTCCCCCATGGACATGCTTGGTCACGGGGGAGTGTGGCAACCACTTGAGGAGGGCAAAAGGAAAATGTAAAAAGGTTTTTTTTAAAAAAAAAATGAGTTTTTTCTCCTCTTCTTTCCAAGCTCAGAGAAAATATTTCGGCAAAATCAACCACCTGATGTAGTTGTTCTTAATAGCTCTGGTTCTCTTGCAGAAAAGATAGGAGGGCCGGGAGAGAAGCACTGTGCAAAGCAAGACTTGTAGCCTTAATCCATGTGACTTGCATTGATGGGCAGGATGCTACAAATCCTGTGACAAGAATTGGAACCAGAATATTGTGACTAGGAGAGCATTATTTGACTCTGCAGCATAAGAGAACCTCAGCAAAAATACTAGGCCGGCTGCTATCTCTGACACGGGCCCTTTTCAAACTGCCTTTGTATTCCGTTTTAGTAACTGGTTGCTAATGGATTTTTTCCTGTCATTTTAGACAGACCCATTATTAGTAAGCAGCTGCTAGTGGAATTTATGTACCCATTCATACAAACCCGCTTGCATCGGGTTAGCAAAGTGTGGTTGAGCTGCTTTTGAGGGAAACTGCTTTTTTTCTGTTTTCAACCCCTTCGTTGCACTTCTGAATCACTGTGGTGTGCTGTTTAAAATGTCCACAGCGCTTCCTACAGTGTTGCTTTCCTCCCTCCCTTTTTGCCACGCGATCTTCCTCTGACCTTTTGTGAATGTTCTCAGGTGAGCGCTAAACTAAACATCAGTGCCATAGTGAAGTTCAGTACTAAATGTCAGAGCTATAGTGGCACCATTGAGATGCACCGACTCCATTGAGTCAATGGTGCCACCATAGTGCTCACCTTAGAACAAGGAAGATTGCGTGGGGGGAAAAGAGGCACGGTTTGAAATGACCGCAGCACTTCAGAGATGGCTCATTAATGGAAAGAAATTTGCTGAATGAAACCCCTGTCCCTGTATCGCTTTGCTCAAAATCAGGCCAATAATGAATAACATCCAGTTTAGAACGGTAATGTGAAAAGGGCCATAGTGTGTGTTGGGAGGCAGTATCACTCTTCATTCCCGTATGCAGTATCCACCTTCAAAGGGGCTTGGTCTCTTTCAAAGAGTTTTTCGGCATGATGCTTTTCTGGGCACAGCGAGAACCCTGTACAATGTTTCTAAGGCCACAAGTGTCCCCCTAGGCACAGCACAGCAGGATCTAGTTTGTGATCCTTAGCACTCTTCTCCCAAAATTAGAGCAGGCAGTGCCAAGAATACCTGGCTGTGCCGCACAGCGGTAACAAGGTCAAACTGAGAGCAGTGGGCTCCCAAGGGAAGCAGTACTACCGCCTGTCTACTGTATGAGCCTCCTCTTGTCTGTGTCAACTCAGCCCCAATAAACAGGATTTCTGATCTGCACACGTGCTCTTGGTTCTCTTGTTTTTTAAAAAGGAAATCTGAGTGGATGTTGGAGGAAGAGAGTGACAGACAGACAAACATGGAACTTGTAGTGAAAGGTGCAATTAAAGGCATACTATGAGCATGATTAAAGAGAGACGGGAGGAGCCCTGTTCACAAGGTATGGTGAATGCACGTACATCTGTTGGTGATAAAGAGCCCGTGTGTGCACACTTTCAAAATAAAACTGGACACCAATACCTGGATAAATGGGTTTTTAAAAATCATGCATTCAACTGCACTTGCATGGAATCTAACCCAGGAGTTACTCAATGCTTGTAGAAAGAAAAATCAAGTTTACACTGTACACAGATTGTACATACATTCTTTGTATCATGTGTACATGGCTAGGGAGAGAAAGAGACCCTTTCACGTACCACACTTGCCTGAAGATGGCCTCACAAACAAGCCTGACCTGCCCCAGCTCTTCTGGCAGAGACACGCATTACTCACGGGGGGTGGGGGGGGACACATTCAGCACCCCGTCTGCACGGGAAACCACAGGAAGACACTCTTTGGCTTTTTCATTCATTGATCTGCTTCACGGCTATACTGTGGAACTGCCTGGACGCACTATACTGATTGGGGGGGGGGTGAGGTGGGGAGGGACCACCACCTGTTCTCCTCTATGCGATGGCAACAGGAGGTCCCCCCCCCCCTTGCAGTCAGTGCTTTTGGTGTGGTGCCATTTCATTTCTGAGAAGACGTCATGAAGCTGTTTTCGATGCACAGGACGACGAAGGCACTTTTGCAGCTGCTGCTCTTCTGTTCCAGCAGCTTGCCTGAAGCCAGTGAGGCGGCCTGCCCGGTCACCACCGCATCATCTGTCCGCCACGTTTCACAGTAGCTCTCTGTTAACCGCCGCCCCTTGGCGTCGGAGCCGTGCCACACGGATTTCTGAGGCCTGGAATGGAACAAGACCATCTTACGTGTGACACAGAGGCAGCCCAGAGGTTACCACCACAGGGAGGCGCACCTGTATGATATGTATGTGTGCTACCTTCACATTTTTAAGTGGGCACTGAAACGTAATGTGTGAAGGAACAGAGCCCTTCCAGTGGGCACAGCTTTCCATGTGCTCCTCCCCTTAAAATTCTGTCATGCACACGATTATGGATCATCCTTTGTTCCTGATCCTGAGTTTTGTAATTATTTCTTTTTCACTCAAAATAAGAAATTGTTCACCAGGAGTGGCCGAAACAGAGATCTCTGGGAAGACGAGCGATACCTCTTTCCCAAGAAAAATCCTATGGGAACTCCTTGAGTTCTGGGGAGACCAACACTAGGGATTGCTCTTGTCTATTTCCTTTTATAACCTAAACCAAGGTACCTGGATAACAATGAAATAAGAAAGAAATCATACCCAGAATGCACCCTGGCCTCTACCAGGGGACCAAAGAGGAAGAGCACCCTGGTGTGATTGGCCTGGGCTGAAGCACGAGCCAGAAAAAGAGCCACTGCATCAGGGAGCTCCCTTCCCTCCTCCTCCCAGAAATGGGTTTGCTCAACTTTCCAGCTGTGCAATGTGTGGACAGGGGTGAGGTAGAGGCTGTCTGGCCAGAGAGAGAACCAAAGACTGCTGGGTCATTACACCATCTCTATTGCAGCAAGAGAACATCAGCCTGGCCCTCCTTCATTGTGGCATTGCTAAACTCTTCTGTCTCCCTCCCCTCTACCTTTCCCTTCCATTCCCCTTCCTTTATGCATCTTTTCTTTTTCAAAGCCTGGGGGCAGGGACTCTCACTTTGACTTATACATAGCGCCTGCTGCCCAAATTGTGTATTGAAATTCAGTTGCTCCTAGCCACTTTGGGAAACAATTTTGGTCTGCAAAGCAAGAAAAGAGCATAAAGAACTACAGCTCACGTTTTAAGGTGAGTGGGGAAAGATAGACAAAATGGTAGTTCTGCAGCTCTTGAAGTAAGGGCTGGGTTTCCCAGACTAAATTCTCTTCCCCGTGCCCAGCCAACTAGTCTCTTGGCTGAAACAATCGGATCTTGCGCAGGACCTGCTAGGCCAGGTGTCATTTTAACTATTGTCACTCACTCTACCCAAGACCAGCTAGCCCCTTCCAGCAACTGACTGCCACCACTTTAAGAAATATTGTGGAATCAGATTGGAGACATTTGCTCCACTCTTGAGGATGAAAATAATTCTATAAATATATACGGTATAGTTTAAGGGATTGTATGAAAAGCTTGGCCAAGCAAATGTTCTTGTGTGTGAATATTTTGCTGTTGCAAGCGTGCCCCAAGGGAAAAACCACAGGGTGCTGAAGAAACACCAGTGACCAACAATAAACACATTTTTTATTAGAAGATCTTCACAAGATACCCTTAGAGCTGCCAGGCCAAGAAGCATGCAGCCCAAGCAAATTCCCACATCTGTACCTTCAAACAAATGCTCTTGTTTTTCCACCTACCATGCAGAATCTCTCAAGACGTCCCTTCCATCAAAGGAGAGGATATGAACCCCAGTTCTAAAGGGAGCCTCAGAGCCTGAGAAGAGGTACTCCCAGTTAGTAAACAGCACTTCATCCTGGAAGGGAATGGGGGAAAGACAGTGTATTTGCATAATACTTCCAAAAACAGCCTGTGGATGAAAATTTTGCACTGCCTGGGGAAACTTCCAGCGCACGTACCAGGTCCCGGGTTTAATCTCTGCAATGTCTCCAGCAAAACAATCTCGGACAGCAGATCTAGGAAACGCCCCCTCTAGAGTTCTTTCCCCACTGCTCCCAGTCAGAGTAGGAGCCCCTGTGTTTACAGAGTCTCTATGCAAAGCACCCTCTTTATGTAACCAGTTCCTCTGGATCATTCAGGAAATGCAATGACTGAGTGTGTAGATTCCCCTATGGATCTGTGTAAACGTATTCCAATCTTCGTAATATAACGACCTATCCTTTTCAACATTTTAAAACATTTTAAAGAGTACATGGACATGCCTCGTGTGTGAGGTGTATCTAATGATTCTCCTGAGCGGGAAGCATTCCCTTACAGTGACTGTGGGAGTGTGTCAGCTGCAGTTTCTCACTCTGCGCTCCTTGGAACTGAATCTTATATGACATTAATGGCATGTTTATCTCATTGTGGCTAAAAATGCTCTATTCCATTTGCTTTAAAAATAAGTCTCTTGCATCACTGTGCATTATCTACACAATTTCATGTCAAAAGTTGACTAGGTCAAGGAGGCAAAATATCTCTCTGCCCAGCCTACAGACCCAAACTGCAGCAAGAACAGACCCCTCTGACAAACGCTGCCAAAACTCTGACGACTGCTAACCCGGCAGGACTGGGCACCACCCTAGGAAGCCCCTCTTGGTGTTCATCTGCCAGTGGGCACTGTCTGGTATCCCAGGAATCAGGACCGTCTCATCATGGCACTACTGTAGGTTTAGGGACACTGTCCTGCTGCTGACGGTGAGCAAAGTTATGCTGCTTGCAGCTGAGGTCCCACTCCAGCCAGACATCAGCACACTGGCCCAGCAGCACTGCAGAGTCTGCAATTGTCACTATCCAAGAGCATCACAGAAACAGGCAGGGAAGAAAGGAGGTTCTCATCCCATGAACGTGCCTTTGCCGGTGGGTCTCATTGGACCTCTGTTCCCCAGCACCTACCCTGAGATTGACTATAGGCACCATACTCCTGTCTGCTCTCCGCACTATACTGTAGAGGTCTTGCAGTCGGGACGAGAGGAATGCTCGGAAGGTGCCCGCTAGTCCAGCCTCCCTCGCTTGCTGGAAACACTGGAAGTCAGCCCCTCGGATGCCACGCATACTGCCACTCAGGGGAGTGTTCAGGGCTATAAGGTGGAGCTGGAAAGCAAAAGAGATGACCATGTATGAGCCAGAATTTGTACCAGCGCTCCACAGAGCTTTCAGTCCCACCTCTATATGGTGCGACACAAAAGAAAGCACTGTGACTCCCTGACCTGGACAGCCCAGGCAAGCCTGATCTCATCAGATCTCGGAAGCTAAGCAGGGTCGACTCTGACAAGTACTTCGATGGGAGACCTCCCTGGAATACCAACAGCTGGGAGGATGGGGGCAGGCTTTATTCGGCCACCTCTCTGAATATCCTCCAGGCCTGCAGGGTCAGTCACCAGAGGTTTCCCCGACTTCCAGGTGCGTGTGCCTGTGCGCACACACATAAAAAATCAAGAATTTTAAAAAGTAATGTGACTATGATAGGTCAGGCAGCAGCAAAGGTAAGCATGGAGGCCCAAGTCATTCCTGGGTTCCTGCTATTGCTTCCTGGCAGTCAAAAGCATCCAGCTACTGAGGGCTTCCATTTTTTAAAGGTACACAAACTCCTTTTATCATTTTGGATGCTTTTTTAACCCCCAATGTACATTTTCAGACCTTTCTGCAAACCTGTGGTGTGTTGCAGGTTTGTAGAAACATCTGTCTTGTCTGTTCATGGCTCCAGTCACTGGATTTAAGTATCCTCAGATTTGGCCATCATGGCTATTAGAATATAAAATGATGATGATACACAGTATATCCCATGTTTGTTTCATTGTATACATCATGATTAATTCTCTGCTTTTACATTTTGAAAAGAATATCTGTTCTCTGTCTGTGCCTTCTGTGACATGGAAGTAGGAATGCAACAACAAAACCCATAAATTGACAAATCTAGGACCTGCCTTCCTTCCAGAAAAGCAAGGAAGCTCAAGATCTCAGCTTTGAGCAGAATTTTCTACCCTACAAGAGAACTCTAATGACTTTGGTCCAGGGTCCATCATACATGCACACACCATGAAGGCCTATATGATGTTAGTGAGCCAGGCCACTTGTTGGAACCATGAGGGTGCATGCACTCGGACAACCATGCAAGTGTCCCCATATCTAGCTGGAGCTAGTGCAGAGCAATGCTACAAGTTACACCAGGGACTGAAGACTTCCCCCTGGTTTCCCAGCACATACCTGTTTGCTTCACTTATTAAAATATTTATGCCCTGCCCCTACATCCAAGGCAAGGGAAGTGGTTGAGGCTGAATTAATGTGAAGGAATTTCAGAGAACATAAAGGAGGAAGGAGTCCAAGTTAGTCTACGAGGTTCCCCAGCTTTGTTCTAATTATGATTCCAAGGACGTGCATCCCCCAAACCCCATTCTCAGGTCTCCTGTTTATCTCCATGTTCCCAGTGTACCTCAGCCCATTCTACAGGCTCGAGAAGCAAGCAAAGCATACCGGCCTCTGCCCACCTTCAGGGCCCAAAAGATGTATGGTTCTTATCATGATCCCCAATCTCTGCATACAGATTTGCTTAATGAAGCCAGCTGCTTTTATGGCACAACCTTCAGGGGCCGACTGAAACGACCACTCTGGAAAGCTAATGCCCTGCAATGCACTATGGCAAGAAAAGCACGGTGGCTGCAAGGATAGAGAAGGTATCAGAAAAGGCACAGGACACTCACAGCCGGCTGGAAGTCATGGTGTGTGTGAACAGCAGAAGGAAGAGTTCCGGACGGGCGGCTGTTATGGAAGAAGGCGTTCGCTTGCTCTTCCTGCTGCTGCCCTCCCTGACGAGGGGGGTGGTGGATGGCAGGTTGCTCGGGAAGGCGCTGTTGGTTGGCCACACTCTCATCTCCTCTCCAGGGCTTGGCAGTGGAGTAGACCCCGTGCTCTCGGTGAGGATGCACAGGCAAATGCTGTGGAAATGGGCGCTGGGATCCAGATGATGCTGTGCCCTCACCGTGTGAGTAGTGGATACTGGGAGGCCTATCGTATACCTCATTGTCCTGGAGTAGAACACAGACCACCGTCCTTCACCCGCCTTCTCAGTGTTCTCATTGCCTGCTTATAACATGCATTCTCTGCCACCAAGGAATCAGGCCAAACCCACATTTTCTGCAGTTCACAGCACAACACAGCCCCACAATCAGCAATGTCAAGTAGCAACAGAAGATGCTCCATTAGCTAACGACTCAATATAAGGCAGCTAAAGTCCTTAATAGTATATGGCAATTCAAGTTGCACTCCCTGTGGATAGCAGTCCATGTGGGGTTCCACTCTGATCCACCACAGAGGGCCAAGCATTTTAAAGAGATCCTACCAAGACAGAGTCCTGGCAAATTTGGGAGGTTTCAAACTAGCCCCCCCCCCCCAATGGTACAATGCTATAAAATGCTACTTTACTTACCAGACCAGGACCAGAGATAGAGACTCTTTCCTCAAGCTGAAATTAAGCCAGAACAATTGCTTTAGGCTACACTTTGCATTTATGTAGTAACACTAAAGTGTTCGAAGTGCTTCAGTACTTAAGTTCAGTAACCCCTGCAAGGGAGATTAGTCACACTATCCCTGTATGGCAGGAGAGTCTTTAGACACAGGATGCAGCCATGTTTCAGAAGCTAAGTAGAGGTCTGGTCTGGCCGATGCCTGGATGGCAGACCAGGAGCCCCGTGCCTTAAGTTCCACGATGAAAGAAGTGAAGCAAGAAGGAATGACACCCTGCCTAAGATCATCCAGTGAATTCAGGGCAGAGCTGAGATTTGAACTCAAAGCTTCACAGTTCAGGATGAACTTTCAACTTTTCCAAATTCAACTTTTCCAAATTCATATACAATTAGCGAGAGGAAGGCTTCTAGAAGGTTCAACCCCTTTTCTAAAATCCCAACAAAATTCAGAACTGCTTCAGTACCACTTTTTCTCATTTGTAAGCTTCTTTTGTACAAAAGTATGTTGGCCACACCAGAATGCTGAGCCCTTGCACGACTTCAGTGAGGAAGGCTACCAGACTTGGATCACAAGAGCTGCAGAAAGGTTTTAAATTGGGCTTAATGGTAAGTATTGTGGGCCGCCACTTGTCTTAATTAACACGTAAATAAACCAGAGAAAGGTCACAGCTCTGTGATACACGGGAAAGTAGTTATTCCTGAGAGTATTTACTACTCATGTTTATCCGTTTGGATATTTCTGTCCTGCTTTTCTCCCCCAATGGGAATTCAAAACAGCTTACAAAAATCCACCCCCTTCCATTTTAGCCATCAATAACCCTGTGAGGTAGGCTAGGCGGAGAGCGTGTGATTGGGCCAAGGTCCTAAAGGACGTTTCCATGGTAGAGTGGGGATTTGAATCTGGGTCTTCTGGAGCCTAGTCTGGCTTTCTGACCACTACACCACACTCCATCCATCAAGTTCTGCAATCATTTGAATGCCTCTCTCTCTCCACTACGACAGGGCAGTCAGTCTACACACAGTGTTGTCCCACAAGGCTGCTGTCACCAAAGGGCACTCACAAGGACTCTCCTGAAACCACTGCGGACACGGATGTAGAGCTCTTCTCTGTCCCGGACGAAGAGGAGCTGCCCTTCGGGTGTTTCATGAGCTCTGCTCATCATGCTCTGATACGTTGGCAAGATTCGCAGCTGCCGGGAAGGGGGGGGGGAATCATTTGACAAAAGGGAAACAAACCACACCTTTGTTGTTGTTCAAGGATTTGGCCAAAGTTCTAAACGTTAATACTATGTATGTTCAATTTGCAAACTTTGGCTGTATCCAAGGAAGCTAAAGCCACAATATATAGTACAAGGGGTTCTCTAGCTAAAGTTTTAAGGACATTAGCAGTGCCCAGCTAGATCAGATCGGCATCTTTCCTGCAGACAGTGGCCAACCAAAAAGGTGCAGAGGCCTTCCCCTGAGGCTGGCTCCTAGCGGTGGCACTCAGAGGTTTCCTGTCTCCGGATGTGGGGGCTCCACTTAGACATCACGGCTAGTAGGCATTAATGCACCAATCTTCCGTAAATCCATCTAATACCACCGCCCCCCCCATAGTTATCTATGCTAGTGGCTATCACTATGTCCACTGGCAGAGAATTCCACAACTTAATTACTAATTAACAATACTTCATTTTCTCCTTCCTTGCCAATCTACTTCATCGGCATCCCCCGAGTTCTAGTATTATGGGAGAGCAAAAGAAAATGCTCTAATCAAATCTAGTGTTCCCTTCTATCAGACACCTCAAGGAAGAGTTTCCAGATTCAAATGTTAGAGTAGCTTGGAAACTGCTCCTGTGATGAAAAAGACCTGGCTCCTCGTATTTGCAGATGACCTTGGCATCGCAAGTCCTCATTCCTCCCACTTACAGAAATGTAGTCTGTGCCCACCAAACAAGTGGGGCTGCCTTTTACATGAGCTGCCCCCCCCCCAGGCTGGAGAGTGTGTGAAGAGCCCACTTCCTTACCCCAGAAGATGCATCACCAACGCCTGGAGGTCCTGGCGGCCCCGGTGGCCCCGGGATACTGATGGCTGGAAAAGAAAAAGGATTTAACCCAATGGAGCAGAGCTACTTGCAAGATGCGGGTGAGACAGCACAACACACACATACTCACATTGTCTATGGGGACCTGGAAAAGAAAGGGGACCAGGAGGTCCGGGAGGACCCGGAGGACCTGGTCGTCCCTCAAATCCTGCACCGGGAGGTCCTTGAGGCCCAGGGGGACCAGGTGGTCCCCTAACACTGTCCCCTTTTGGCCCCTGGAAAAAAGACATCATGAATGCATTATTAGAACCAGAGAAGCAGAAGGAGCCTAATGGTCCAGCCTTCTGCCCAAGGGCGAGGCCATCAGCCCACCTCTGCTCCTCTGATCAGTCCGAGCAGTAACCTACCTCCAAGCGAAATGCATGCACCAAACCTCTCCCATTTCGTCCTACTGTTCCTCCCCCCCCCCCCAAACATTCCCTCCTGTTCTGACATCCCCGGCACCTGAGCAAGGGAGGTCACAGTTTTTATTCTTGCTTGGACCCCACACCCAGAAGCAGTCCTTTCTGTCCACGGGCCAGAGGCCAGAGTTCTAACCTCCTGCTGCCTCTTACTTCTCGGCCCACCCCACATAAGCTGCCATCCATATAAGGTGAGCTCCTAACCCTTTGAATGCTGGACATCATGCCAGGCATTGGCTTTTGCCCCTCTTGCTATGTAGTGTGGGACAAGTCAGGCAAGGCGGGATAGAAATCAAAATAAATAAATAAATAAATCTCACCGGAAGGCCAGGATATCCGGGAGGACCTGGAGGGCCTGCAACGCTTGAGCCAAAGAACCCGCCGCCTCCTGGCTCACCCTTTTCACCTCTTGCCCCAGCGTCCCCTCTGTCCCCCTTTTCTCCCTGTGGAAATGTATTAAAGGGGGGGGAATCACACAAATGACACCCACCAACTTCACCTCCCAAGGGATAAGCGTTTCCTTCTAGAGCAGGTTTAGGAGTGAACAAAATTAACCTCCCAGCAAGCAACACAGAACTAAGTGAGAATTCAGATTTCGAGTGCTAAACCGAAAGCTGCCAGTGGCAGGATGCTGGAGGCTAACGAGACTCCTCGCTCGGAGGCCCAAGAGCCGCCAGAGGCTCTTCCAAGCACTGTTCCGCAATATGGCCCCTGAAGCGTGGCACGTACATGGGCAAAGCCCTCACCCAGCGGGGATTCCCGCTGATGGCATTGTACTTGAGCCTGCCATTTCCCTAAGCCCACAGCATCGTCCCCCTCCCAGAGATCCTCCACACTTAGCCTCTTTAAGAGCCTACACAGTCTTCCCAGAGAACGAGAACTTACCCTAATTGTGGAGCCAAATATGCTGAGATCATAGGGGAACTGGCCTTGTGAACAGAGAAGAAATTGAGAACAGTTAGATGTCTCTAATGGCCATGAATGCTCTCCCCTTTGCATCTTGCCTCCTTTGCAATCCTTAGCATTCAAGGCGCAATCCAGCCATTTGTGATTGTTTTAAACATTCTGTACCGCTAGGCTAAGACTTCTTTGGGGAAGACTAAACAGCCACTTTTCATGGATTCCAGATGAAGGGATTTCTGTAGATCCCTGCTCTGAGCTCAGCTGGGGATCAAGTGCTGACTCCAGACAAAGAAAGGAGAGGCAGTGTCTACCATCAAAAAAAGGCAGTGATTGGGCAGGATGGGGGAGGGGCAGTACCGAGGAACCTGCCTTAAAGCCTAGAAAACCAGAACATAAGAACATAAGAACATAAGAGACGCCAATGTTGGATCAGGCCAAAGGCCGCATCCAGCCCAACACTCTGTATCACACTGTGGCCAGAAATACCAGGTGCCATCAAGAGGTCCACCAGTGGGGCCAGGACATTAGAAGCCATCCCACTGTTGACCCCCCCAAGCACCAAGATGACAGAGCATCACTTGCCCCAGAGTCCCTATCTATACCTTGTGGCTAATAGCCACTGATGGACCTCTGCTCCATATGCTTATCTAATTCCCTTTTGAAGCCGTCCATGCTTGTAGCCACCACCACTTCCTGTGGCAGTGAATTCCAAGTGTTAATCACTCTTTGGGTGAAGAAGGACGTCCTAAGAGTCCCTATCTATACCTTGTGGCTAATAGCCACTGATGGACCTCTGCTCCATATGCTTATCTAATTCCCTTTTGAAGCTGTCCATGCTTGTAGCCGCCACCACTTCCTGTGGCAGTGAATTCCATGTGTTAATCACTCTTTGGGTGAAGAAGTACTTCCTTTTATCCGTTCTAACCCGACCGCTCAGCAATTTCATGGAGTGCCCACGGGTTCTTGTATTGTGAGAAAGGGAGAAAAGTACCTCTTTCTCTACCTGCTCTTTCCCATGCATAATCTTATAAACCTCAATCATGTCACCCCTCAGTCGTCGTTTCTCCAAGCTAAAGAGCCCTAAGCGCCTTAACCTTTCCTCATAGGGAAAGTGTTCCAACCCTTTTATCATTTGAGTTGCCCTTTTCTGCACTTTTTCCAAAGCTATAATATCTTTTTTAAGGTGTGGTGCCCAGAACTGCACACAGTATTCCAAATGAGGTCTCACCATTGATTTATATAGGGGCATTATTATATTGGCTGATCTGTTTTCAATACCCTTCCTAATAATCCCCAGCATAGCATTTGCCTTCTTTATTGCAGTCACACACTGTCTTGACATTTTCAGTGAGTTATCTACTACAACTCCAAGATCTCTCTCTTGATCAGTCTCTGCCAGTTCAGACCCCATCAACGTGTATTTATATTTAGGATTTTTGGCTCCAATGTGCATCACCTTGCACTTGGCCACATTGAACCCCATTTGCCATGTTGATGCCCACTTGCCCATCTTTGACAGATCCCTTTGGAGTGCCTCACAATCCTCACTGGTTTTCACAGATAATACCTTTAGAACAGATAATACCTTTAGAACAGATAATACCTTTAGACAATCCTCACTGGTTTTCACAGATAATACCTTTAGAACAGATAATACCTTTAGAACAGATAATACCTTTAAGAACAGATAATACCTTTAGAAACACTGGCATATTATTCTTGTCTGAAACACATGTGGCATGGCATGGGTCTGAAGGCTGATTTCAGAGGTCTTCAGTGGTTGAAACATATAGCTGGAAAAGGCAGGGGCTTTACAAATCCTATTGGGTTGGATTATTGCCAATGCTATGTGGAGTCACCCAAAAGGATTTCCAAAGGCACCTGCCAGGTACATGCATAATCAGTTTGACTTCAAGCCAAACTGCACAATGCTGAGAGTCCAGTCTCTGGAGCTGCACAGTAATTTTTCTTTTGAAATCGCAGGGGCAGAGACTGAGGCCCAGTCTGAATTGGGATGGCTGTATAGGGAGAGAGGGATTAATCTTTTCTACTGCACCATTCTTTAGATGGTTCCTGTGGAGATACCATTTGCCCCATGGGTCAAATACAAAGTGGTCCGTATGTTGCCCATAAGTTTACTCCATGGCACAAATAGCTCTGCAAGATCATTTAAGGTCAGCAAAACGGCACAGAGAAAATAGGTATTGTATAGAAATATGGATTTCTAAAAACCCCTGCCTTCCCCTGGAATGTCTCTTGCTGATACCCTGCTGTGTTGATTTCCTATTGAAGCCATATGGCCCAATAGCCCTGCCATATAACCCTACATTCTTCACACTTACATGCTGGCACAGAGAACAGATGGCCTCTGCAAGCATGTCAGAAATGCACATAGCCCATGGGGCTGGGGTTTGGGGACCACCTGACTGCAGAGGGTGCTCTCCAGACCTAGCCTATCCCCCACCCATTGCCATGAAAACCCAAAAGTTGGACACACCCTTCCTACTTGTGATTGGCTGATGGCCACGGCTAGTCATGATTAGATTGGGGTTTTAAATTGTCTGACCCTTGGAGGAGAGCTCAGATTTTCTTGCTCTCTCTACTTGTTTGAATTGCATCTGGGACTGCTGTCCCGAGGGGAAGCTAGGCCTGGGATCTTTTGTGCAGCTGAGCACATGGCTGCATGCTTGCAAAGATGGACGTCTTGCTCCAAACCTGTTGGGGCTACTGGATTATTACAAATGGACTATTCTGGACTGATAACTGTTCCTGACTTGGTAAATATGCATCTCTAATGTGTAGTTAAGGCAAAACATTGCCTAGCCTTTGTTATTTTTAAATCCTTCTAGTCTGTGCCCAGTTCTATACTAAATAAAACTTATTCTGGTTTTCTAGCTTGTCTGTTTTGATATGTAACTGAATCCCAAGCCTAGATCTTGTAGCCTAACCCACTGACCATATATGCTACCTAGGTAAAAGTTTGCACCTCTGAGTACAGTTGCTTATGTGTAAAACCCACATGCCAGCTGAGATTGTGGATCTCTAATCTCAGGCTGGCGAGGGATTAAGTAGAGATCCTGGTGGCTATAATGTTCTGAAATCCAGAGAGCCTACCTTTCTGGGTTATTGTGTGTCAGCAAGCTGCCAATGTTTGGTTTTCTTTCTGTATATGTGTGTGCGCGCTTGCCTCTTTCAATGTAGAATCGTAGATGCGCATGTCTATGTAGCTCGCCGAAACAATTATCTCGCTCAAGGCCACAGGTGGAGGCAAAGGCTTGTTAGTGTAAGGGAGTTCTCACTGAACACCGTGAGAAGAAGATAACATGAGGGACTTGGGAGTGTTAGTTCTCAGGCCAAAGGCACGCGTGGGAAACCCTGCAACTGGCCCGTAGTAGTTTGAATGTTTATTATATGCTTTGCTACTGCTTTTACCCCTCATTCTGAACAGTGATCCTGTTATGCACCTTCAGCTCTAATAAAGTTACCTTTTCATTAAAAGCGTGCTTATTATGATGCAAGGAGGAGTCTGACATTGTGTAATGTATTGAGCCAGTGTAGAGTTTTCCCCTCCATCCCTGGACTGGCCTGGGGGGCAGAATCTATACCCTCCCTCCATGGTGCAGTCCTGATCCAAACTGGGGTCTTGTGCTCCTGTTATTTAATAAGAAAAACACACTTTGATGGCTCTGGGCTCCCACCATATATTGTTTGGTTGTTTTTCATCTGCAAAAATTTACCAGGTAATCAACCCTAAAGGTCTATTGAAAAAGGCGGCCCAAACTTTTCAGACTTCTCCCTGCAAGGATGAAGCCTACATGAACTAAACTTTGATTTTCCATCTTGTATAAAGGGCCATATCCCAGTGGTTCTGTGTTTGCTTTTTATGCGGAGAGAATCCCAGGTCTCATCCCTGGTGACTCAGGTACTGGAATGGTACCTCCAGTGAAGAAAAAATGGAGAGCTGATAGCATGTGTGATGGCACTGCTCCATGACAAGCATTTTAAAAATTGTGTTTCATTCATATGCTGTAGACCTGAAATACGTCCTGTATCTTAAGGACTGCTTCCACCCTGCGAAGCATAGGAACCTGTGGTGAGTCTCTCAAATTGGGACGTGTAAATAGTCCTCCTATAGATCGATGGATGTCAGGAAATCCTTTGCTTGAACATCTGCCAGAATGGAGTTCAGAGTTTTGATCCTGAATTTTCTACTCCTGACGCAGTTGTATAGCCATTTCAGGTCCAAGATTTTCCTGGCATCCCTATTCTTCTTTGGGTCTGGGCATGATATCCTTTTGGAGTCAGACCAGGACTGACTTTTTTTAAAAAAAAAAAGGTAGATCATGTATTTTTCTCCAATAAGATATCTGTTGAGTTCATCTCCGAAAAGGTTTATGCCCCTGAAGGGAACTGCTGTCACTTTAGCCTGTGCTGCAGCGTCCCCATCCCAATTCTAAGCTTCTGGTTGTTACACTGCATGCCATGGCTTTAACTAACTGCTGCAGGATGTACAGTGAAGGTTCCGCCACTATCATTGTCTTTAAGTTCTTTTGCGACTCCACTATCAGCTGATGCCCAAGAATGTGCCACCCTGGCAAACATCGAGCCTGTTGTTGATGTCCTGATGGAGCAGGGTGAGACCTCAAAGTCTTTGCGTAAGGCTTGTTCAAATCCCCTATCGCTGGGGTCTTAGGGTAGCCTATCTACATCCACAGGAGGTCAAGTTGAGGGTCAAGCTAGGCCTGGGATCATCCACCATTGGCACCTGGAGTCCCTCTGGCATCAGGAAATAAAGCTTGGGAAAACACCTGATGGTTAGCGTTTAGCTTAAAAGGGTGTTCCCACTCTGCCTTCATCCTACTCTAAAAGGCTGTGGGCAGTTAGAGGAACAGAGGAGGCTTGCTGTTGCCTGCCTCAGCGTAGCGACCCTGGACTTCCTTGGTGATCTCCCACCAAGTACTAACCAAGACTGACCCTGCTTAACTTCTGAGATCTGACAAGCGTGGCTGAGCCTGGCATCCCTGCCACCGGAAGTTCTGGGTCAAGATCATCCTTTTCCTTAGGTCTGGAGGAACTTCTAAGTACTTGGAAAGTAATCTCATGTACAGCTCTAGAAGGAACAGCCAAGACTGTACTGGTGGTACTACTTCCTCTCCTTCCTCCGGCCATTCCCCTTCTACCCTATCTGAGGAGGGAACTGGAGAGTCTGAGTCCTTCCTGGACTTTTTGCAGCCATCGAGTCACGGACCACTTATGGTGACCCTGTGGGATTTTCAAAGCAGGAGATGTTCAGAGATGGTTTGCCTTGCCTGCCTCTGTGTCACGCCTCTGGTATTGTTTGGTGGTCTCCCATCCAAATACTGACCAGGGCTGACCGTGCTTCTTTGGTGAGCTCGGGCTATCCTGGGCTTTCCTTGCTGCCTCTGTTTCCTGGTTCTCCACAAAGTCTTGCGGGGACTGCGAAGCTTATGAGCTAAAACTCCCCCCAGTCTGTCACAGCCCCTCTCTGGCAAACAGCGGAGGAGGCGGAAGTGCTGTCAAGCAGCAGCCCCGTATGGTTTTCAAGGCCAGAGACAGCCAGAGGTGGAGGAGAGCCAACCAGGGCTGGCCCTGCTTCACTCCCAAGGTCCAATGAAACTGGGCGAGCCTGGGGCATCCAGGCCAGGGCTGCTGCCGTTCCCTGCCTCCGCGTAGCGACCCTGGACTTCCTGGGTGGTCTCCCATCCAAGTGCTAACCACGGCTGACCCTGCTTAGCTTCTGAGATCTCTGCAGGTCAAGCTAGCTTGGGCTATCCAGGTCTGGGCACAGGGAACTGGCAGGTCTGACTTGGCAGTCAGTTTCTGTTAGCTTGCCTGGGAGTGAAAGCAAAAGTAAGTCTGCCACGAGGGTCCGGGGAACCAAGATGGCCACAGCCATTTCCTCCACTCTTCCATGGCCTTCCCTGGGCCTTTTAGCTCCCTGTCTGCTCCATGGGGAAGAAGAGAGTGGGGTGGGGGAGGGCTTGTTAATCTGCTCCAGCCTGTCCCAGGTTGGGGAGGTTGGAAGCTCTAGAAATCAACTTCCCCTTCTTCCTCCCTGGGTTTCCCCCAGTCTCCCACCCTGCCCTCCTTCGTCCCCGGTCTAGGTTTTCTGGCCCCATAAGGATTAGGTAGGAGCAAAAAGGTCATAGTGCTGGGGAAGGAGATACTGCGGCTCCAAATGGCTCAATCAAGTGAGCCAAGGCACAAAGGACTTCCCTGCCTGTGCAAACTCCTGAAACTATGATAACCTTAACTGTTGTGAGCCCGCTTGCAGGGAGAGCAGGATATAAATGATAAATAAATAGGATTGTACAAAAGTGTCAGGTGGAAGGAATCTTACCTGATGGTCCCGGAGGCCCCATCTCGCCTTTTTCTCCCTTCTCACCAGGAGCACCATGGTAGCCTGAAATAGGACACCAGCATAATGTCTGACAACCCCCAAGAGCCTGCAAGAAGACACAGCTTACCACTACGGTAAGGCAGGCAAGTAACTGAATGCAACACCCAACAGAGAGCCCAGAATCACTCTGGTACTGCTAAAGTAGAATTGCAGATATGAAATGCCTTGCAAGCATGCACTGAATTCCAAACTGAGGCCCAGTACAGCAACACATTTTAAATAAGAAGAAATATAATTATTTTTAAAAACTTCTGGACAGGAACACTGAACCCAGCACACTGCTGACACTAAACCTTAATGCTGAAGAAATGTTAATGGCTACTTAAGAGGTTTCTAAGCACCCAGAAAGGCATGTATTTTGCTCTTTCCTCTGCTGATTCATCCATCAGCACATGTAGGGCATAGTGTAGGCCAATTCATACATTTCCATTTTTAAATCCAATTTCACTGCCTCTTTCATTTGCAAGAGAGTAACCTCTGTAATTTGATGGAAAAGGCCATCCCATCCCACCCTTTCCTTTAATCCAGCTCCTTACCAGGCAGGCCTGGAGGTCCAGGAGGGCCCATCTCACTAAATGCCTGAAAGTTTAAAAATAACATTGTAATGAAATGTGTGACTCCAGCACCCTTGAGATCACCACATTTCTGGCCCCAATCACAGTGTACCCCCATTTTTCCCCAGTAAATGAAATGCACATGGGCCATTACTCACATTATTGTCATAAACAGGAACTATACTGCCTGGAGGTCCTGGAGGCCCGGGTGGTCCAGGGAGACCTGGAAGACCCTAGAGAGAGCAGGACAGATGCAAGAATCCAGTTAATTTGTAAGGGCTATTGGGGCCCAAGAGAATGTTAGGTTTCTTTCACTTACCATGAAGCTTCCTTTCTCAGTGGTTCAGGAGTGGGACAGTCCGTACAGCTGGGATAAGCTCCTCCTCCAATTGCTGGGTCAGCTCCAAGCTTTGATCCAGGTGGGGAGGCCTAAACTCACTGTACCCCATCTGGACACCACTAGAAGGAAGAACACCTCTCCAAACCGGATAAACTATCACATCATATAAAACTGGAACACAACCATTAACATAACACTCAGAGAACCTAGCTAGGGAATAACCAAGTGTTGAAAACTGAAGGAACCGAGGGCAAAAAACCTCCTTTGCCTTATATTTTCATTAAGGTTCCAAACTTTGCAACACTCCATGCAAATCAGTGAAGCAAACCCACCTCAAAACTGGGTGGGCCGGACTGTCCCACTCCTGAACCACCGAGAAAGGAAGCTTCATAGTAAGTGAAAAAAACCTTCCATTCTCCAGTGGTTCAGATCGTGGGACAGTCTGTACAGTTGGAACACAGAAAAGCAGTCTGCCCCAAGGGAGGGAATTAAGCTTGTTGCGTGTTGGCGTGTTGCAAGACCCTACGGCCGAAAGCCGTCTCTGCCAATTTGTCCACTCTATAGTACCTGGTGAATGAATGGACAGAATACAATGTGGCTGCTCTACAAATGGCCTCCAGTGAGGGAAACAAATGATAGGCCACCAACGTTGCAGCCCCCCTTAAGGAATGAGCCACAATCCCATCTGGTGGCTGCAAACCCTTGGCCCTGTACACCAGAATGATGCACCCCTTAAACTTAAGGTAGAGGTGGAAACTTGTTCTCCCAGAGAAGACTTCCTGAATGACACGGAAAGCGTTTCTGATTTCCTAAACATCTTAGTCCTATCAATATAGAAGCTAAGAGGCCTCCTCACATCCAGGCAATGCCATTCCCTCTCTTTATCATGAGTGGGATTTGGGCAGAAATTGGGGAGAATCACTTCCTCTGACCTATGAAAAACCAAATTCACCTTAGGCATAAAGGCGGGATCTAAACGAAGAACCACCTTGTCTTTGTGGAATACACAAAGTTCCCTATTGACTGACAGAGCTCTAAGTTCAGACATCCTACGTGCAGAGGTGATGACCACCAAAAATAAAGTCTTGAAAGTCAATTCCTTAAGTGGACATGAGGCCATAGGTTCAATACAGCCCTCAACACTGTATTCAAGTTCCATGTAGGAAATCTATGTATCTGTGGAGGATTAAGGAGGGAGGCACCTCTCAGGAATCTTTTAACATGAGGGTGGAGCAGAAGTGACCTCACACGCCTGACTCCCTCAACAGCAGAAATGGTTGAAGCCTGTCTTCTCAGAGTGCTAGTCCTGGGACCTTTGTCTAATCCATCCTAGAAGAAACGCAGAATGGCCTTTACCAAGGCTTTAAGGGGATCTAACTTATTCTCAATATACCAGGAGTGGAAGACTTGCCAAGTGGCATTGTAGATACTATTAGTGGATTTCTTTCTGGTTGCTAACATGGTTGAAACAACCTTGTCAGAATACCCTACTCCCACTAGCACTTCCTGCTCAACCTCCAAGCTGTGAGCCTGGACATTTCCAGTTGTGGGTGTTGTGCCATGCCTTGCACTAACAAGTCTTCCTGAACGGGAAATTGCCAGGGTTCCATTATCTAACTTTTTTAGATCTTGAAACCATGCTCTTCATGGCCAAAAGGGAGCTATCAGCACCATCTCTGCCTTCTGCTGGTGTATTTTCTGAATCACCCTGTGCAGGATTTGTATTGGTGGGAATGCATATAGTAGCCCTTGCGGCCATTTGCAATTCAGAGCATCTGTTCCTCTGGCCTGGTCATTTCTCATTCTGGAGAAAAGGTCCGGAACTTGACGGTTTGACTCCGTCGCAAACAGATTCATAGTCACCCTTCCAAATCTGTCGCAGATTTGAGTAAACACTTGCTTGTTCAGTTCCCACTCTGACTGGTCCAATCTTCTCCAACTTAACCAATCTGCCAGCACGTTGTGTTTCCCTGCCACGTGCGTCGCTGTCAAGGACAACAGATGATTCTCTGCCCAGGTCATTAACTCAGACGCTTCATTGTGCAAGGTCAACACTCTGGTTCCTCCTTGACGGTTCACATAGGCCTTTGCCATCATATTGTCCATCTGGACAAGCACATGTTGACCTGACAACTGCCTGCTGCACCAACCTGACAACTGCCTGCTCAACCTCGAAAGGCCCAACTTTATCACCCTAATTAGTTGGTGCTTCTCATAGTTTAGTTTCTTCCTGGAATCATTCGCCCTGTACCATTTGCCCTCCTGAGTGGGCACCCCAACCTGAGAGGCTTGCATCCGTGATCATCAGGACCCTTGGGGGGGGGGTCTCTTAAAGGAGATCCCTGTCTGAACAGACACGGATTCAGCCACCATTTTAGCTGCAAAGGTACTTTCTCTGGTAGTTGTAACACCTTGAACCTCTTGTGCGCAATCGCCTCCTGGTAGGGGAGCAGGAATCTCTGCAGAGGTCTGGCGTGGAACCGAGCCCATTGCACAACCTCTTGGCAGAACACCAACATTTCCAGAAGGATTGGTCTTCTTTATTGTGAGTTTTGCTGTTATGTGGTCCAGGCTGCCACTTTGACTTGAAAGACCTGGAGTAGGAGGACTTCTGTCCTCTCTTCTGGTCACGAAAGGGCTGAAATCTCTTTCTAGACTTACTATCTCTCTTTTTGGATGGAAGGACTTTTTTCTTATTTTTGTCCTCTACCAAATACCTATCTAAGCCCTCCTCAGGGACTGACGCCACCTTCACTTGTGCCGAGGAATCTACATCCCAATGACAGAGCCAGTTATTTCTACGTGCCACCACACTGCATGCCCTAGCTGAAAGTTGGAGAGCATCTGCAGCGAAAGCAACTGCCAGCGCAATCTTCTTCAATTCATCTTTGAACTCTTTCGGTGCATTACTTCCCGCTGAAGCTAGGTTTTTCTGCCCACTCATAAGCGGCTCTGGCGAATAGGGACCCTGCAGTGGATGCTCTTAGCAAATAAGAAGAGGCCTCAAAATTTCTGCGAAGCGCCTACTCTATATGCCTGCCACAGTGATCCTTTGGCATCTCATCTGCCTCCATGTGCAATACCAACCCGGAAGCCAGGCTGGTAACTGGATCATCCACTATAGGTAGTTTCAATTTTGGGGGGGGGGGGGGGTGGGGGATTTTTTAATTTGCTTTTTTTAAAAAATCAAAACAAATTAGGGAGGGAATCTAATACTATAGGAGAAAGAAAATAAAACCCACTAAAAACCCAAGAGCTGGAGGTCATACATTGCTTATAACAGTATTAGCTTAACAATATAAAAGTTGCTTTTCTTGACACTGAGAGTGGTCAATCGTCATCATCAATTATGTAAACAAACCATCAAGTCTGACTGTATAGAGAGCATTACAGGAGAATCGCTAATTCACCTATAAACAAATTTCGAAGAACAGTGGCATCTCATTTTACAATTATTTTTCCCTCCTTCATTTAAAGCAAATTAATAATCATATTTCCCTCAGTAAATATAACACAATCAATTTCTCTTCTCTCGCTGTTATCTTCACTCTTCTTAAACATTTTCCCTGTGGTGTTTTCTTGCTGGAACTGGAACTGGTAATCTCAGAACAAAGTCCCTTTTTCTTTTTCAAGGACTGTAATCTACTTAAATTCGTGCCTTCAATCTTGGGGATCATTCCATTTATTGCTTTTAAAAGCCAAACTCTTGCCCGTCAGACTTTTTCGAGTATGTCCATGGCATACCCATCGCTTACAGCTTCGCTTAGTCGTCTATATACAGGCCCCAACACTTAGTCTTACTATTAGACTCTCCTCTTTAATATTGGAAGTCCCTGTGATCAAAGGCTAGTCGCTTCTCCAATGTGAACACAGTCCTTTGAAAATAGCAGCCAACGTATAACACAGTTCTTGTGAAGTAACTTGTTTTTGCCAACAGAGGGCAAAGACTTAACTTGCAGCCTGAAAGAGTCTATGGTTGTTTTGGTCACATGGGCCAGCTGCTCTTCAACTTTCTGAAGGAAGCTTGGATCTCGCTCACTGCTTCTGCTGCCTCGCCGATCACCATTTTTAAGCATGTTTACTTTTTCCAAAATTTTGCCCAAACACTTGTTTAACTCCCGGGGTCTCTCTACTACAGTCTATTGCCGTTTAAAACTCCGTCCCCATTGCAGTGGCTTTTCTTTTTTTGCTTATTTTGTTCTTTCCGGGGGAGAGTCCCCCCTCCCCCCTCACTTTAGTAAACGGGGACTCGCTCATTTTCTGATGTTCTAGCTTTAGCAGACTCACTCTTCAACATCTGATCACTCGGATCTTGCCAGGTAAGTATTTTAACGCTGTACCTCCAAGCGCTTGTCCCGGTGTGTGTAGCTTAGTCCCATTCGGGAACGCAGTGCAGAGACCTTCAGGGCAAAGGGAAGCCTCAATCTGCTGGCAGCGTGTCTGCAGAGAAGCGACCCTCAGCACCCCATGGCAAGGGACTCATCACACGAGTCCCAGAGGGGTGCGTACATTGGCACCCCCTCTCAGTGCGCTGGTCCATGAATCGTCCCCCAGGAGCGCCCTGGGGAAATGGCCACCATCAGTCCACCAAAACCAGACTCCCTCATTATATTATAAACGTTTGCTGGGAGAGGCAACTCTAACTGAAAGTTTTGGCATCAATTTGCCTGACCCCAACTGGAACTCTGACTCCTGTTCTGTAGCATCCTTAGGCTTGGATGTGAGGTCTAATGTTCTGAGTACCTTAGGAAGGAGTCTAGAATATAACTCTTGGGGGGGAGCCTGGATTGGACAGAAGGCATTACTTCCTCCTCTTCCTCTGACAACTTCCCTTCCTCTTTCTCGGGGGAAGATACTGTAGACTCTGACTCCACCTCCCTGTTTTTTTAGGAGAGGACTATGGGCTCTAGAGGGAGACTTAACTCGCTTCCTTTGCCTGGATCTAGGAGGGGATCTAGAACTGCTGGAGGATATATCTTCCCTGCTAGGTCTGGACCTCTTAGTTGTTCTGCCCCTTTCTAAGGAGGATCCAGTAGGATCAGAGCCCTGGAACGTGTCCTGCAGCATCTCCTTGAACTCCCTTCTAATCTCACTCCTGAACCAGTTCATAAGTTCAGCCTTCTCATTTTCCCTAGGATCCACTTCATGTGTCTCCATTGCTTCCTGTGTGGCAAGGGAGACAGACAGTCTGGGAAAACTCAGGTCACTAAGGGAGCTGTCTCTGCCTTGTGAGCCTTCTCTTTTGGCTTGGTCAGCCATCTCACTAGGCCTGCAAAAGGAAGTGAAACAGAAAGCTCAATGAGGGAGTCTAAAATGCCCACCGCCATTTTTCCCGCCTAAAAAAAGCCTCTCCATAGGAACAGGGCACTGCAAACCTTTCTGAACTGGGGAACAATTTTGTCACTGGCCTCCCTGGAAAACCCTCCCCAGTACAAACCAGTTCTAAATGCCCTCCAGGAGATCCTAAGGAGGCAGCCACACAGGGTTAGGCATGGCCGGGAATAAAGGTTCCCCCCGTGCCGCCTCCACCAGCTTCAGGAAGGACTGGGGCTACCCATGTCCCCCACGCCGCCTTCCCCCCTTACCCCTGAGTCCCTCCCAACTGGAAAAGGACTGTAAAGGGGCCAAGGGAACTCACAGCAGCATCGACTGGGCTGGGAGTTTTCTCTCCTGCCTTCGACCACTCTCTGATGTCTGCTGCGGTCAGGGAGCCATCCGGAACGGCAGGGCCCTCCTGCCGCTGGACCGCAAACTCAACCGCACCCCAACCAGCACCAAGGGGCAGGCCCTCCACCCCACGGGTGGGTAAGGCCAGCGGGAGTCTGCAGAGGGCCACTGGAACACCGTGGCAGCCAGGGACCTCCCAGAGCCAAATCGCCCTCTTTTTCTCTTCGCCACCGAAACTAGCACTCCCGCGGCTCAACTTCTTCCTTCTTCTTTCTTCTTCTGTTCACTGCGCTGAAGAGTGCTTCTGGAGTACGTCCTGCTCTGAAGCAGGGCCAGCAAGAACTGGGAAGCCTCCAGGGGATAAGCCCCTCCCCACCTGGATCAAAGCTTGGAGCCGACCTGGCAATTGGAGGAGGAGCTTATCCCAACTGTATGGACTATCCCACGATCTGAACCACTGGCGAATAAATTAAGCCACTAGCCAATTTCTGCTCTGCTGTAACAATTCTGCAGCCTGGCTGCCTCCTCTTCTATGTATTAAAGCTGTTCTTATTTGCACACAAAATATTATATTATGGCATCTGCCCCCAGAATGCATTGTAGACTCAAAGAATGAAAAAGCAAGGAGGTAACACACTCCCAGAAACATCTGTTACAATTTGCTCCATTTTGTTAGATGCAGAATTGACAACTATAAATGTTAATTTTCTACCTCTAGCAGATGACAAAACCTAGGTTACAATATCAGCTTCCCCCCAGCTTATAAAAATTCAAACTCTATCCTCAAGGTTCTCAATATTTTACGGATACATATAGTCTATGCACCACACAGAGAGATAAACTGCTGTGCATTTGGCATGCTTGCATAATTTTTTCTAGTAATCTACAGGTCAGAATAAGCATTTTGCCATCTTAATGATAAGCCGAGTGAAAAATGGCAAAGACAAAGGGCAAAGACTACAGCAAACTGGCCCCCCATGACTGATTCACCAACAAAGGATGCCAGAGCTAAACATTCAGAGATGAAACTCGGTTAATGTTAAACGTGCAAAAATCTTTAGTTGATCATGTAGTATGCACACAGTTCTGTACAACACAGGGCACAGCAGGGTACAACACAGGGCAGTGTAGCTCCATCTTAGCAGGGTGGTTGCCTGCAACACACATTTTATTCCTAGGAGGAGACACACTTATCTCTTGAAGCAGAAAAAGCCATCCATTAGATGCATTGCTTTGGAAGACATGAACTTAGATATACGTGGAACAGAGCAGTGGCTCTTTGCCAGGGCACAGATGTGGAATAGTCTGAACATCAAACTGCACCCCTGAGTTCCTTCTGGGCTTCTTCTAAGGTTTCCAGCTCTCTAACCCTTCTGGATCATGCCCATATGGTTTCAGGCCCAGGGTTTCTCTGACGGTCTGTACCTATGTACTTCTATTTTCCACAGAACACTGGGTTGGGAAACTCTACCCCTACGAAGGCCAGCCATCACCCCCCCCCATACGCTTTGGGTTCCCCCCCCCCCCCCCCCCTGGCCGTCACATGAAAAAATCAGATGTGCTGTCAGTGATGACTCTGGATAGAAAATCCGTATTTCTCTTCTGGGCTAATGAGAAGCAGGCCCTCTTAAAGAGCTTGGTATGTAAGAGTCTAGTTCCTATGTAAGAAGGAGGCTTTGTTCAGTCTCTAAATGATGAGCTGTGGCTTAAACGTGCCATGGAAGCTGGGAAGTGAAAGGCATTTTGCCTAAGCTCAGATACACATGATGTGGAAAACAGATTTCTGGCATGACTCCAACCCCGGCATTATCTGTCTGTTTTCGCTTCCATCTTAAAAGGTTTTTATGCTCTGCTTGTTTCACTGATCCGTACTGGAAGCTTCTATATGGTAGTTATCTGGATTTTATTTCTATTCCGCTTGACTCACTGTGTATGTAAATACTTCGTAATAATAATAATAATAATAATAATAATAATAATAATAATAATAATAATAATAATGTGGAATAGTCTGAACATCGAGTTCCTTCGGGGCTTCTTCTAAGGTTGCCAGCTCTCCAACCCTTCTGGATCATGCTCATATGGCTTCAGGCCCAGGGTTTCTCTGACGGTCTCTACTTATGTACTTCTACATAAGAACATAAGAGACGCCAATGTTGGATCAGGCCAAAGGCCCGTCCAGTCCAACACTCTGTGTCACACAGTGGCCAGAAGTACTATTTTCCACTGAACACTGGGTTGGGAGACTACCCCTACGAAGGCCAGCCATCACCCCCCTCCATACGCTTTGGGGTTTTTTTTCACTCTGAGTTTTTTAATATATTAAATACAATGCGAAATACAAAACAAAGAATAAAAATTTCAACTTATCCATACATAAATACAGTACATCTACTCACATACTATCATGCAATTGAACAGGTTGAACTTTTAAGCTTTAACATTATAACAATTCAAAAATATAACCAGTCTCAATAATGTGAATTATTAGGAATTATTCCTTTATCTGCCAGGTAATTTACCACAGGAAACCAAAGAGCTTGAAATGTCTTTTGATAGTTAAGCAAATTAGCTTCAGTTGAATGGTTCATTATTTTGCTTAACAAAAAGTATTCCCATAGTTTATTTTGCCACATTTCTAAAGTCAGGCCTGATCATTCTCTCCATTTTTTTTACAATTAAAATTCTTGCAATCACAAGAAGGTATGAGATTAATTTTTTCCTTACTTGTGTTTTATCCAGGTTTCGACCAGTGGGAGAGAAGGGCTATTTCCAGTAATTCAGGTAAGTTTATTCCCATAATTATAAATATTTGTTTCAAAATCAGGAGCCAAAATTTTTAATGACTGGACAGTTCCACCAGCAGTGTATGTAATCTCCAATTTGGCTGCAGTTTTTCTGACATTTTGGGCTCATTTTAGAATTAATGCGGTGGATTCTTGTGGGAGGAAGGTACTGTCTATTTATGACTTTGAAGGAATTAAAGCTTATATTAAATATTTTAGATAACATACTGGGAAATTTCCAAATTTCAATCCAATCATATTCTTTTATTTTGTTTTGACAATTCAGATTCCATGTTGTTTGGTATTTCATTTTTGAAGTGTGTACTGAGGAGATCAGAATTTTGTAAATATTAGAAATTAGACCTTTAGTCTCTCCAATTTGTTTCTCCAAAAGGAGTTCAAATGAAGTCAAGGGTCTTGTGAAAGTTCCAGTATGCTGTAGAGTGCTGATCATGTGCTTTGTTTGCAAATATCTATACCATGGGACTTTTTCTCCAATAATTGTTTCCAATTCAGCTTTCTCATATAATTTCCCCTTTTTAACTAAATCTCGTATGTGAGATATCACAGCTTGTTTCCATTTTTTGAAAGCTATAGTTTCTTGTCCTGGTGTGAACCAGTGTTGGTTTGTAAAAGTGGCCATTTGAGAAATATCAGGGCATAAATTTTTCCTATGTTTGTTCCATATGTTCAATGAATTTTAAAGAATTTCATTATCTTGTATTGATTTTGGTCTGAATTTGGCTTGATTCCAGAAAAGTTCTGATAACTGTAGATGTTTAGAGAAGGATTCTTCAATTTGTTTCCATTTACAATCTGTGTTGCTATGTATTGTCCTGACTATATTTGACAGGTTTATTGCCTCATAGTATAATATTAGATTTGGAAAGTCTAATCCTCCCACCATGGAGGGTTGAGTTAAGCTTGCAAATTTCAATCTAGGGGTTTTATAAGCCCAAAAGAATTGACAGAGTGGTTTTTGGCACTAAGCTAATTCCATTTTGAGAATGTTTCTTGGAAGGGCTGTTTTGTTGTTGTTGTTCATCAGGTCTTTAAGATCTGTTCCCATGTCGCTTTACATGGAATTGGGCCAGATAACAATTGGGTTAAAATGGTCAAGTAAGAAGGCTGGCCCTGTCTAATACTTTGGATTTGAGTGATGGCACACTTACTCAAATAGTTGCTCACTATCGCCTCAAAATATATTGTGGGACCTGCTCTATCCTCATTTGATATTTGTACTGATGCTGTGACAATCATGACTAATGTCAGCAGACATATCATTGCCCTTTGAGGAGACTCAAATTGATCATGCCTTCTTTAGTTAGGGAGGCTACCATTGTAAATGATTTAAGTCAGTAACTCTAGGTGCTACTGAAGAACAGTTAGCATCAAAGCTACTACACAAGTCCTCAACATAAACTGTATTGTCCGGTGGGTGTTCCAGTTTTATACTCACCATTAAGCCCCGCCCTCCAGTTGAGTCTGCTGGGTCACCTTTTTCTCCTTTCAACCCATTCATTCCAGGCCGGCCCTGCAGAGAACAAGCAGCAGCTGAATCGACTGAATGGTTCCCACAGCCCTGACGTGGGAGGAGTGTATCAGTAAGAGCAGAGCACCTGCCACCTTTCTCTCTCTCAGAAAGAAGAGGTCTGAGAGCTTATAAGTCTCCTGGGAACAGAGTGGAAGAGGAGAGGGTAGATTCTACATATCCTCTGATAACTATAACCAGAATAGAAACCAAACCGCTAAGCACATTCAGTATTAAGTTGTTCTAGACAGAACACTTTGCAAAAAATTAAGAAGACCCCAATGGAAAGAATGGAGGCCTGAGTCATAAAGTCCTACCACGGGAAGCAAGCCTGAAATCAGGTTTTGTTTGCTTTGTCACTTTAAAAAAGTGTAAAATAATGACTAATTGGAACAGCAAAGGTGATCAAATACTGCGACGTGCACATAATATTTTGTGAAAGAATTTTTTAATTGTCTATGCTTTCCTTTAGTGAACAGGTGTTATAGGAATTTAATACAAAGCAGAGATCGTCATACTTTCTTCCATTCTTTATAATGATTCAATATATTGACAATGCTTTTGTACATGCTAAAAGTATTTTTTTAAAAACCCTCTTCACTGGTTCGACCTATGTCTGGTACTGATGAGAATCTTCCAAGTCAGCACCATGAGTTCTCTTTGGCCATCCCTTCCTCTTCCCCAGAACAAGAGCGCCCTGGTTCCACGCAGTCACTTTCCGCCATAGGATCCAGGCCACTTTCTTCCTGGGAATATGAACTTTTGCCCTGCAGTTGTCCCACTAGTTGACTGTCTTTGTCCAGCCATGAAGCAACCTCCTGCCAAAAGCGATTCACCCCTCTACTTTGTACAGTTGCAGTCACACAGCCTCCTCTGCAGTGTCCAAGGAATTATTCTCTTGGTCACCCCAGGGCTAGGTTGTAGGCTACAACAGGAGTGCAATCTACCATATCCACAAGGATGTCATTTGTCTATGCACACCCTTTAATTCTGACCTCATCTTGACCACTCCAGCCTTCTTATCCCAGGCAGCCCCTAAACCCAGAACCATGGTACAGCACTTCCTATGTTGCACACTGAAAAAAGTGCAGACACAGGAGTGGCGTATGAAAGCAGCAAAAAGTCTACAGATATCACTATTTCTACAGACACCCTTCTAGTCCCCGCCTTGTGAAGAAAGCAGCAGTTGTTACAATTTACTGCAGAATCAGTAGAATCGACTCTTGATTCCTCTTGCTCCCTTAATAAGAAAACAATCCACACTAGAAGAAATCTAATAAAACAATTCTTACAGGTCTTCCAGGAAAGCCAATTTCTCCTTTCTGTCCATGCTGCCCAGGTGGCCCCTAGAAGAAAAAGAAAGGAATAGAGGACTGAGTAAGAAAGATGGACAAGAGGTGGACATGTGAGTCCCTGCGAGGCTCTAATATTGTTTGCTGAAACAGGGCTCAGAATCATAAAGCTTTCCTGAGTAGTCATATGAAAATTGTTGCACAAAACTACACCTGCTGATGTGAGCACAGCACCATATGAGGAAGTTTTTTTGATTATAAAAGGATTAACAACAACAATTAGAGTGGAGAGCTTATTTCCACTGCAAGAAATATTTATTATTCATTAACCTTCACAAAGATAGACAAGAGTCAAAAATAAAAGGTGACAAAAATAAAATCAGAAGTCTAAATGCAGCATTCCAATAACCAGTGTAAAGAAATGGAAGAGAAAAACGAAAAGGAAGAACAAGGTCTGTTTCACAAAATCCAAAGAATCAAAGGGAAATTTAAGCCAAGGCTAGGAATGCTGAAAGATCAACACAAAAAAAAATTAACTGAACAGGACAAAATAAATAAAAGATGTGAACAAGACTCTGAAGAATGAAGTATGAGTCCAGGGGCACCTTTAAGATCAACAAAGTTTTATTCTTTTTTAAAAAAATTATTTTATTTAAAAGATAACATCAAATATATTGAAACTATAAATATAGCATATAAAACCGTGAGGTTGAGATGAATAAACCCTGATCGACCATCAAAACAAAAAGCTCTGCTTATATTCATATCAAGTCAACATAATTCTCATCATTTCGTGATATGTCATTTCCCATCAAATAATGAATAACAGGAGACCACAATTCAGTATATGCTAGTTTCTGTTGATCTGATCTGTTCAGTTGTGCATTATTCATAAGTTTACCTAAAATATAAAAGTCCCACAACTTCCAGGCCATTGATCTATCGTCAGCATTTTCTGATCTTTCCATTTTGAGGCTAGCAATGTTCTAGCTGCCGAAATTAGAGTTGAGGTCAATTGGTCGCGTTTCAGTTTCCCAAATGGCATCTTCCAATAATCTAATAGCAAAACCTCTGGCAGAAGCGGGAGATCCATTCCTGTGATATTCTTGATGTGTAAGAAGATACCTCTCCAGAAGTCTTGTACCTATTCACAAGTCCACCAACAGTGGAGAAAATCTGCAACACAACCACATCCCTTTGAACACCTGGGAGAATTCTTTTCATGGATGTGATGCATTCTTGTAGGCGGTAAATACCATCTTGTCAGTAACTTAATATATTGGTATTTAAGGGAATATATATTTGATTTGAAACGTACTGCCTCCCATATACCTGGCCAATCCTCCTCCGAGATTCGCTGTTGACAGTCAGTCTGCCAAAGCTGTTGGTAGGAGTAAGCTTTCAGCATTTCTGATCGTAACAAAATATCATATAATCTAGAAGGTAGACCAGATGTATGCTCGGGTATATTTTTGAGCAAGATTTCAAAGTCTGTGAGAGCAACCGGCAGTGCCGGCTCAAGCCCCTCCAGCCCAACAGGCACCCCTGAAGCAAGCCCCGCTGGCACAGGTGCCACCAGCACAGGTACCGGTTCCTGTGCGGCCCGGGGCGCCACTGGGGCCAGTCCCTGCTCCAGTGGCCCCAGCCCTAGACTGGCTGAAGGAGTTGCTGGATGCCATGTTTGACTGTACCCCTGAGAAGTTGCCCTTTTTTGTGCTGAAAGTGCAGACGTTTGTGCAGGATTGGGGCCATCTCTTTCCCACCGAAGAGCACCAGGTGGATTACATCGGGTCAAAACTGCGAAAGCGTGCAGCCGACTGGTATGTCAGCCTCCACAACGTACGTGGACCTGAACTCCACGAGGTGTGATCATTTATGTGGGCGCTCCGTCGGCAGTACGAGGACCCGATGGAAGGGGAGAAGGTGCGCAATTACATCAAGAACCTGAAGCAAGGGAACCAGTCGGTGCGCGAGTATTCTGATGTTCAAGATGCACGCAGCCAAGATCCAAGGCTGGCTGGAAGCGGTGCTGGTCGAGCTGTACCGGCTGGGCCTGAGTGACCAAATACTGGAGACCGTGCTCTGTAGTGTGCATCCCGTCTTGCTGAATTCTTGGGTGCACGAGACTGGGGATGCTGAGAGCTGCCTCCAAATGATTAAAATGCATGCTCCTAGGGTGTACCCGAAAACTCCCAGGGCCCCTTCTAAGGTGCTGCTGCCAAAGCAGACAGAACAAGTACAAGAGCTGTGGCTGTGGAGAATCTGGGCATTATGCCACCTCCTGTCCTGCAGTCCTCGCCCCCCCCCAGCCCAGAAGGGTCTCGAGAAGACAGGGGCCGAGACCCCTTCACGCAAGGGGGGGCACAGCCGAAGCTCCCAAGGGCTCTGCAGCTGGGCACCGCAAGAGGAGGTGCCTCTTCCAGTGGGGAGGAAAGCCCTGAGCCAGCGGGAAAAGCCAGGACCTGTTGTAAAAGGCGCAGAGCAGCAGGTCCAACAGCAATCAGTGCCACAAATGGTGAGCAGTAACCCTCTGTTTTTCGTGACTGTAACGGTTCTTAACCCCGAAATGGGGACGCGGGTGCGAGTGAGGGCCCTGGTAGACTCTGGGTGTGTGAGAGACTTGATCAGCCCTTCAATAGTAACAGGGTTGGGTGTCCCAGTGCAAAAGTTAGCCGAGCCCCTGACTTTCATTCAAATGGATGGCTCGGCTATGAAGGAGCCGTGTAGGTACCAAACAATACCTATTCAGATGGGGACTGGATCCCACTGGGAACACCGGGATTTTGTGATAAACCCAATGACACAATTCTCCATGGTTTTAGGCAGTCCATAGTAGTGCAGCCACGATCCACACATCTTGTGGAGTGAAGGGACTGTGAATTTTGTGGCTGAGGGGTGCTAGAGCCACACTTGGTCACCTGAGTGGGGAGAAGCCCCCCACAAACCCTTGGTTTGGGTCTGCCTGGCACAAGAGGAGTTAAACTCCATCCCGAAGGACTATAGAGACTTGGCCAGAGTGTTTGAGGAAGAAGAGGCAGACAAGTTGCCTCCTCACCGTAATACAGATTGTACTATTGAGATTTTGCTGGGACATAAGTTGCCTAAAGGGAAGTTATATTCTATGAGCCCAGCTGAAAAAGAGGAGCTGCGAAAATTTATTGACAAAAATCTGGCGCAGGGCTTCATCCACCCCGCCTCCTCCCCGTTTGCTGCCCCAGTGCTCTTCTGGAAGAAGAAAGACGGAGGGCTCCGGCTATGCACGGATGACCGAGGTTTGAATGCTGTGTCAGCCACTAACGCTTAACCCCTTCCCCTTAGTCAAGACCTCTTGGCAGAGGCAACCAAGGGAAAGATCTTTACCAAACTAGATCTGCAGGATGCTTACCTCTGAGTGTGCATCAGGGAGGGGGACGAGTGAAAAATTGCATTTAACACTCCATTAGGGCAGTTCAAGTACCTGGTCATGCCATTTGGGCTCCAAGGGGCCCCCAGAGTGTTTATGAACCTGATCAATGAAGTATTGCACAAACACTTGTTCAAAGGGGCACTCATTTACTTAGATGACATTTTACTGTATTCCCAAGATAAAAAATCACATGTGAAACTGGTGAGGACACTCCTACAGGCACTGTATGATCACAAGCGGTTTGCTAAGCTGTCAAAATGCGAGTTTCACCAGATGGAAGTTGACTTCTTGGGCTACCGTATTTCTCCTAGAGGACTGGAGATGGACCCACATAAAGTAGCCGCTGTATTGGGGTGGGAAGCCCCTAGAACCCGGCGCCAACTCCAAGGGCTCTTAGGCTTCATGAATTTTTACAGAACCTTCATCTCCAATTTTGCCCAGGTGAGCCTGCCCCTGACAGACTTATTAAAGACTAAAAAGAAGGGGCAAGCCAGTACAAAACCTGGGGTGCGCCTGGACTGGACAGCAGAATGCCAGGAGGCGTTTGATAAGTTCAAAGCACTGTTCAGGTCAGAGCTGGTGCTTGCTCAGCCAGATGAAAATAAAATGTTTATTGTACAAGCAGATGCTTCCAACGTGGCCATGGGTGGGTCGATACTCCAAAAGGGATCAGATGGGAGGCTTCACCCCCTGACATATGTGTCAAAAAAGTTTAATGTGACAGAACAGAACTGGGCAGTGTGGGACAAGGAGGCAGCGGCCATTAGGTTGGTGCTTTCCACTTGGCGGCATTGGCTGGAGGGGGCACAGGTGCCTTTTGAGGTGTGGACTGATCATAAAAACCTCGAGGTATTATGCACCCCCCAAAACCTGAACACCAAACAAGGCAGATGGGCAGATTTTTTCTCAAAGTTCTGCTTCACCCTACACCACTTACTGGGGAAAGCCAACTCATTGGCAGATGCCCTGTCCCACCTACCACAGCACACCAGCCAAAAGGAGGAGGTGATTGACTCTTTATGTTCACACACTCCCAGCTGGGAGGGGTGGTAGTCACCAGGAGCCAGGCTAAAGCGGAGCACGGAGGGGGGACGACCCGTGGGTAGTCAAATTCAAAGAGGTCACAAAATTTAAATCTTCGTGGCGGAGTTCTTGGAGATTGCCACCTCTGTATGGGACTTTGGAAATTCCAAAGGGGGTCTTCCTCCAAGGCCCCACCCTATGGGAGGTGGTAGGGGAGTTCCTTTCTGCTGTTTATTCTTTTTATTTAAGAGTAATTAAAAGGCTTAATATATTATAGATAAGATATAAGAGAAACTGTTTGGGATAACAATAAGTATCATTTTATTAAGTTTGTATAATTTGAGTTGGAGTTTAAGGAGAGAAAAAATAGTGTGTTAAGCGAGCACTGGCAATGACGGGGGGAAAATCATTTTGTTTCTATAACCATTATAACTTAACAGCCATTGCCAGTGATAATGGTGTATTAGAGGTTGTAACAGATTATATAGCATTATAAAAAGTGTGATTTGTGTTGTAAGCATGTGATAAGGAAAATTTTAAAAAAATCAAAAAAAAATCAAAGAGGCGTTCTCTGACGCAGATCGGGAGGTGGCCTCTGGTGCTCCTGAGATGTCACAGGGTCCTAATGGCTGTTGGTATTGTGGCTCTAAACTGTTTGTGCCTGCAGCCCTACAAGGGGCGGTGATGCACTCGGCTCATGAATCGAAGCTGGCGGGGCATTATGGCTATCTAAAGACTTTACATTTACTGCAGTGCCAGTTCTGGTGGCCTCACATGAGGGCCGACATTTCCCAATACATGGGCTCCAGCCAAATGTGCCTGATGTGTAAACCCTGGCCTGGAAAGCCCCCAGAGTTGCTCAAACCTCTGCAGACGCCCAAACACCCCTGGGAAGTGATTTCCATGGATTTTAACACTGATTTGCCACCTAGTAAAGGGAAAACTGTAATTTGGGTGGTGGTGGACTTGTTCTCTAAGCAAGCACATTTCATTCCGTTCAAGCAACTGTCAACCGCCAACACCATTGTGCGGATGTTTATGCACCATATTGTGAAATTGCATTCAGTGCCAAGTAAAATAATTTCTGACGGGGTCACAGTTCGTTGCCCGGTTCTGGAATGGAAGGTTTTTTTCACTTACCGTGAAGCTTCCTTTCTTGGTGGTTCAGGAGTGGGACAGTCCTCATGCTTGGGATAAGCTCCTCCTTCCATCGCAGGGTTGGCTCTGAGCTTTGATCCAGGTTGGGAGGGGCTTATCCCTTGGAGGATTCTCGGTCGTCATCGAGCCTGCTACTCCCGCCAAAAAGGCACTCGAAGGAATAAACTTCTCCCCGAGAGTGGAGAGACTCAACAACTGATAAAGATTAACCTAAAATGGTTAGGCCTTAAACTTAGCCGAATGCTTCAGAACTTCCTCTGTAACCAGTGAAGCTAGCCCAAAACAGGTGGGCAGGACTGTCCTACTCCTGAACCACTGAGAAAAGAAGCTTCATGGTAAGTGAAAGAAACCTTCCATTCTCTAGTGGTTCAGATCGTGGGACAGTCCTTATGCTTGGGACATAAATGAGCAAAGTACCCGAAGGGAGGGAAGATGCTTCCCCATTTACAGAGTGTGTTGAAGTACCCTACGGCCAAAGGCTGCTTCTGCTGAAGCTAATTTATCCACTCTATAGTGTCTGGTAAACGAGTGGACCGATATATGGTCTCCAAAGTAGGAAACGACCGATAGGCTACTGACGTCATGGCCCCCCTAAGGGAGTGTGCCATGATTCCCTCAGGGGGTTCTCTCCCTTTGGTCTTGTAGGCCAGAATGATGCAGCCCTTAACCCATCTGCTTAGGATCCAGGCAGATACCTGTTCCCCCTGGGAGGACTTTCTAAAGAACACAAAGAGTGCCTCCAATTTTCTCCATCCCTTAGTCCTATCAATATAGTAGCTCAGGGCCCGTCTGACGTCCAGGCAATGCCACTCCCTTTCCCTGTCATGCATGGGATTTGAGCTCTAGGAAGTTGATACTCTCTTGTGCTTCCTCGGTCGACCAGACTCCCTGTGTCATCTGTCCCCTTGAATGTGCTCCCCGTCCCAAAAGGCTTGCATCCATTGTCATCACAAGTCTTGGGGGATCTCGGAGAGGCGACCCATGGCTGCATCTGTGTGGCACCAGCTACCATGAAAGCTGTTAGTGTACCTTGGGGGGGAGTTGTAACAACTTGTGTCTCCTGTGCGCTATTGCTGCCTGGTATGGAAGCAGGAATCTCTGTAGAGGCCTGGCGTGGAACCGAAACCACGGTACAATCTTTTGACAGGACACCAGCATTCCCAGGAGCTTGACTACCATCATCAGATCTGATTTGGGACTCTTCAGAACTTCTGACAATAAGGATCGGACTTTCAACTCCCTGTCCTGAGATAGGAAGACCTGACCCTGTAACGTGTCTATCTCCACCCCCAGGTGAAGCAGCTGTTGGGAGGGATGGAGGTGACTCTTTTCCAGGTTGACCACGAAGCCATGTTCCCTCAGAGTTGTTACTGTCAGATGAGATGCCTGTACGGTCCCCTGGAACAATGGAACTTTTATTAAAATGTCGTCTAAATATGAGAAAAGTTGCACCCCTTTCAGCCTGAGGTGTGCAATTAAGGTCACTAGCACTTTCATGAAGACCCTCGGTGAAGATTTCAGCCCGAATGGGAGAGCCTGGTACTGGTAGTGTTGACTGACGTATATAAATCGTAGAACCTTTCAGTGAGAGCTGTGGATAGGTATGTGCAGGTAGGCTTCCGACAAGTCTATTGATGTCCGGAAGTTTCCCTGTTGTATGGCTGCCAAGATGGAGTAGAGGGTTTCCATTCGGAACTTCCTGTCTTGTATGTGCTTGTTGAGCCATTTCAGGTCCAATATGGCCCTGGTGTCTCCATTTTTCTTTGGCACTACAAAAAAGATTGAGTAAACACCCTAGCCTCTCTAGGAGGGAGGGACTCTCTCTATGACCCTGATATCTAGAAGATGTCATATGGTCTCTTTGGTTTGAAGATGCTTCAGCCGGTCGCAATTCTTTGGAATTTGAAGGAAACGGTGTTGGGGAAAGATAGAGAACTCCAGCTTGTATCCGTGAGTCACGATCTAGAGGACCCACATATCAGTCACCAACTGATGCCAACGATCTGCAAAACACTGGAGCCACCCTCCTATCCCCATTAAGTTTCCTGGGTTTGAGAAGTCATGCAGAGGTTCCCTTCTTAGGGTTCTTGGAGGAGGATTGCTCTCCTTTATTAGAAGTGAAGGGTTTGCTGTTGTGTTGTCTAGGTTGCCACTTGCCTTTAAACGGTCTAGAATAGAAAGGTTTCTGTCCTCTCTTTTGATCTCGAAAGGGCTGAAACCGCTTCCTGGATTTGACATCTCTCTTTTTTGACGGAAGGACTTTTTTCTTGTCCCTGTCCTCAATTAGGTATCTGTCAAGGCCCTCTCCAAATAGGCTCCCTCCTTTAAAGGGGACTGCTGCTACCTTCGCTTGTACTGAGGAATCTACATCCTAGTGGTGGAGCCAGATGTTTCTTCGTGCTGTCATGCTACACGCCAGTACCCTGGCGGACAGCTGAAGTGCATCCAGGGTAGCATTTGCTGCGAAAGCTAATGCAAGTGCAATCTTCTTTAGTTCATCTTTAAATTCTTTAGGTACGTCACTGTCTGCTGAGGCCAGGTTTTGAGCCCAGTCATAAGCTGCCTTGGCGAACAGCGATCCTGCTGTGGAGGCCTTGATCAAAGAGGCAGAGGCTTCAAAGCCCTTACACGGTGCCTGTTCCACTCTTCTGTCTGTGTGATCCTTCGACATCCCGTCTGCCTCCATGGGTAAAACAGAGTTGGAAGACAGACTGGTTACTGGTGGCTTCTGGCATCAAGGAGTAGAACTTGGAAAAAAGGTGATGATTAGCCTTGGGTTTAGCAGGTTCTTCCCACTCCGCATTCATTATATTATAAAAAGAAGCTGGGAGAGGCAACCCTGGCTGAGAGACTGGAAGCACCCCTCTGGAATTCTGACTCCTGCTCTGCCTCCTCTTTAAACTTAGACGTAAGATCTAGAGTTCTTAAGACCTTGGGTAGAAGGTGAGAGTATAGCTCTTGAGGGAAGAGCCTGGATTGGACTGAGGGCATCACTTCCTCCTCTTCTTCTAATAGTTTTCCTTTCTCTCTTTCTGAGGAAGAGATGGATTACTCTGCCTCTGCCTCTCTGTTTTCCATCCGGGGGCTGCATTCCCTAGGGGAGGGCTTGTGTTTCTTTTGCTTATCTCTGTGCGGGGGCCTAGAGGAACTAGATGAATCATCTTCCTGGCTAGGCCTGGCCCTCTTGGAAGCCCTACCTCTCTATGAGAGATTGCTGGGGTGTGTCACATTGAAAGGTTTCTCTAAGCATTTCTTTAAACTCTCTTTTAATTTCACCCCTGAACCAGTTCATAAGTTCAGTTTTGTCTGACTCTCTGCTTTCCTGGTTCAGTGGATCCACTAATTCCTGTGAAGACAGGAAGACTGAAAGTCTAGGCATAATGAGATCCCCAAAGAAGCTTTCCCTCTCTTGGGAACAGCCTTTTTCAGCCATTTCTGCCTGCAGGGGAGGAGTGAAACAGAAACTACTCTCAGATTGGGGGGGGGGGGCTATATTTTATATTCCTCATCTGCAGGGGTCATTTTGTAGAAAAAGAGGTGCAGGAGCTCATTAGCATAACTCATTAGCATAACTTGTTTGCATATGCCACACCCCCTGACATCACCAGAAGTGTGTCAGAAGGCAACACCCACCGCTCAGGCTCCACTGGACTGTTTTGGATTGCTAGCTATGGTGTGGGGGGGGGGGGAATGTGCAGATCTGTCCTGGCAGAGGAGGGAGAGCTTGTACCTGAATAAAACTTGGTCTTAAAGGTGCCACTGGACTGTTTTGGACCAGGGGGGCGGGGGGAGCTCTGCAGCTTACCTGGCTGCTTCCTGCTCTGACTGAGGGCTGCTGGGAGCAGGGGGCAGGGCTTGTTGCATGTGCCCACCCCCTGGGCTCTTTACTGCCGGAGCTCCGCTCCTGTGCGCTCCTGCAGGAAATGACCCCTGCTCATCTATAAAGCAGTCCTAGTAGCCAATAAAGGTCTCCCCTTGCCTCTACTCTCGAGGCAGGGCCCACCCCAACAGTAATATACCAGAACAGTAGCAAAATGGCTGCCACCATTTTCCTGCCAAAAGCTCAGTGTCTCTTTGCTGTGGAGGAATTCGTTCTGCCCCCACGGCTCCAGTGAATGGCTCCCCCCCCATGTCTTGGGGAAGGGTCTAGTGCTATGAGGTCAGGATTCGAAAGGCACTCTCCTCCCCCTCCTGACCCGTTGGCCCTGAGGCCCACCCAGCTCTTCTCGCAGTACTCCCTTCCCAATAAACGGAGCTCTGTAAAGATGAACTCCATTGTCCTCCTTGCAGTAAGCAGACAGAGGTTCTCTGGAAGTTCATTCAGTGCTTCTATGCTGCCCCCATAAGATGTTGGCAGAGGGAATTCATTTCCTTCAGTCGCAGTTCTTAAGGGTGGGCTCGGTGAGGAAAGCTCCATCAAGTCATCTGCAATCCCCACCAAAGGAGCAAAGCGAGTAGACACTGGGATGGGAGAAGGTGCATCACGAGAAGACGCAAAGTAGTCTCCAATCTTGGCTTGCTTAGTGGCTGGTGGAGAGTCAGCCTCCGTTTCTCTTCCCTGCTTTTGGAGTTTCATTCTCATCTGTCTTAAGGTAAACCTGTTACTGTGTTGTTGTCATTTAAGCCAAATAGCAGGAAACTGGAGTTGCAGGCAGGGGCTCACAGTCCGTATAATATATACTGAAGAAATTGCACTCAAAAAGGAAACAGCTGGCACATATAGAAGAGCAAAAAACTCTCAAAGGAAAGCTCTCAAGGCTAAAGCTCCTCCACACGTCCTTTGACTTATCAAAATAGTGCTAAAAACATGCTGCTACAGACCACTGTTTAGAAAAGTAATTATACTGCATAAAAGTCCAGCAATAAATTACGTAAAATAAGATAAAATAACAAATTTGCAAGTCACTTGCGTAGCGTTGTGTGTCAGAGCAGCTGCCTCGATGCCATCCTTCTGTATATAATAATTCTGTTTTTGGTCATGGACTCTCCTGAACATTCCACACACTCCCAAATCAGTTGGCTCCCTGATCTGTCACTCAGAAGCTGTCCCTATCCACTGGCTGCGTTGCCTGAGTCTCGCCTCCAATATTCTAAACAGTTTGCCGTTCCTCCTTTCCCTTCCCTTTCCCACCCCACAACAGACACCCTGTGAGGTAGGTGGGGCTGAGAGAGCTCTTGAGAGAACAGCTCTAAGAGAACTGTGACTGATTCGAGGTCACACCAGCAGCTGCATGTGGAGGCGTGGGTAATCAAACCCGGTTCTCCCAAATTAGAGTCTGCACTCCTAACCACTAAACCAAACTGGGTCTCTTAGAAATAGAACATCTTTATAAATAGATTTTTTAAAAAAAAAATAAAGAAAGAAAGAAATAGAACATCTTTGTATTATATCTGGTTTGGTTACTGCATGAGCAGGAATTACCTTGGAACTCATGGTAAAGTGGTTTGGTGGCTTTGCCAGGTTTTGGGGAGGTTGCTTGAAGTTCCAGGTGCTGGGACTGGGAACAACATCCCTGTAGGGCAGTTTCAGTCCCGACACCACTACTAATGAAGGTTAAAACAGAAAGTGCCAAAGCAGGATTACAGCTGAACATAAATCAAACCTGAACTCTCCCTATAAGCTCAAATGCCCAAACTGAGGCTATTCTACTTCAGTCACATCATGAGAAGATGAGACTCACTGCTAGGAAAAGTAAAATAGCAGGAAAAGAAGACCCAACATGAGATTAATTTATTCAGCGAAGTCATGGCCCCCCATTTAAAAGACTTGAGCACGGCTGTTAACATTAAGATGTTTTGAGGGTCATTAATTCATAACAGCTGAACATTTATGGGTTGCCATAAATTGGAAATGACTTGACAGCATAACACACACACAAGGCTGACATTGAAGAAATTGAAACTGTTAAGGGTTTTTTTATTCCTTGGCTCAATCAACAACTTAAAGAGGCACTGCAACCAAGAAATCAGGAGAATGAGATTAGAACTAGAAAAGATCCTTCAGTGCAAGGATGCGTTGCTGGCGTCCAAGATCAAGATTTGAAGGTGCTTTGGAGACTTCAGGTTGTCCTAAATACAGCTGCCAGGCTTCTGACGGGAAGATCTTCGCATATACAGCCTGTCTCAAAGCAGCTGCATTGGCTGCCTATTGGTTTCCAGATCAAATTCAAGGTGTTGGTTTTAACCTTTAAAGCCCTACGTGGTCTGGGACCGTCATACCTGAGGGGCTGCCTCTCCCTTCGCAACCCCCTCGGCTGCTGTGGTCGTCATCTCATGACTACTGGTGCTGCTGGGCCCTCGAGTCACACACTTGGTGTCCAACAGGGCAAGGGCTTTTTCAGTTGTAGCTCCATCCTAGTGCAATGCCCTCTTAGATTAGGGTCTCTCTAGATTCCGCAGGGCCTGTAAGGCTGAGCTTTCCTGTCAGGTCTTCCCTGGTTAAGTGTATTTTTTGGGGCTTAATGCTGGATCCACCACTATTGGTCGTAAATTGTTTGCTTTTTATACTCTGTATTTTATACTGTTTTACTATATTTATTACCTCCGTTTTTATAGTACTGTGAACTGCTCTGAGCCCCACTTTGTTGGGAAGGGCCGGTATATAAATTGAAATATAAATAAAGATAATTCATACTGTAGTATTACCCATGTATGGGTCAACTATATATGGGTGTGAAAGTTGGACCATAAAGAAAGCCGACAGGAAGTAAGTTGATTCATCTGAAATATGGTGTTGGAGGAGTTTTACAGACTGCCAAAAAGACAAATCGGCGGGTTCTAGATCAAATCAAGCCTGAACTCTTCCTAGGAGCTAAATCATACTTTAGGGGCTATCATACTTTGGTCACATTATGAGAGGACAAGTGTCACTGAAAAAGACAAGGCTAGGAAAAGTTGAGACCAACAGGAAAAGAGATGGATTGACTCAGTAAAAGCAGCCATGGCCTCCAGTTTGCAAGACTTGCGCGAAGCTGTTAGCTATAGCATGTTTTGGAGGTCATTCATTCGTAGGTTGCCATAAGTTGGAGGTGTCTTGACACACACACAACTTTCATGAAACAATGCCCCATTGTCCTTGCATTTGGGCCCATGAACTCCATGCATCTAAGCAAAGGTACCATTTATAACTTACTGCTGGTCCCACAGGTCCTCTTGCCCCTGGCTCGCCCTGTTGTCAAAGACAAAAGTGAATAAATACATATCACTAGTTAATTTGTTTGGATGACTAGGAGCCACTGCTGCTAGAAGAGATGATAGTTAAGGTTTTTCATGCCCTTGCAATTAATATTTAAAATACAGAAGTCCTAATTTGGAGAATACCATCTAACTGGTCCTAGAAAATACTGTATGACTGATTCCCCCAACGTGCCACCCGTGTCGGTACCATGGTATCTACTGACTGGCATCCTGGCACCCACTCCCTTCTCCTCCACAGCGTTTCTTCCTCTACTTCACAAAAACTGAGGAGACATCGTCTTTGCATCTTCAGGAACAGATGCCTCCATTGTAGGAGGATGCTTAGCTTGCAACCTTCTTTGCAAGTGCCTCAGCACCCCATGGCAGTCATTTTTGTGTTGGCACACACTCCCCACCCTCAGTACAACAAAAGTGGAGTCCAGTGAGGGCACATTTAAGACCAACAAAGGTTTATTCAAGGTATGAGCTTTTGTGTGCACGCTCACTTTGTCAAATGGATCAAATTCTACGTATTTGATCAAGCGTGCGTGCACACGAAAGACCTTTGATGGTCTTAAAGGTGCCACTGGACTCTAAATTTGTTGTACCGCTGCAGACCAACACGGCTGACCAACTGGATCTATCCCCATCCTCAGAATTCAGACCTAGAGAAGACCTAGAAATTCAGTGGTAGGCCTCCCACAGTTCACCAAAAGAAAGGAAACCTTAGGTGCAAGAAGAACAAATTGCTCAGGAGAGGAGTCCTTATTCCTTCTTTCTCTTTAAGAAGGGCTCTGTCCTGAACTTGGAGAGTGCTGGAGGAAATCCTTCTAACTTCCCAAGGCAGAAGAACAAACCTGGATAAGAACTCTTTAAATGAAGGCAAAATATCTTTATTTCTACCTTTTCTCCCTTTGCCTGAGCTGCTATGACAGTTCCATCAGGGCCAATTATAACGCCTGGCTCTCCTTTTTCACCCTGTCCAAATGATAAAAGCCAAGAATGAAGGAAGAATTCTGATCAAAACTTAATCACTTTACAACAATTTCAGTATAGTTCTACAGCAAAGCTGTTAGGAGCAACAAGCTAGTACAATTATCCCGATGAAGGAATTACAAACTGGGCTGAATTTCCCATTGGTTCATGAATCAGACAATGGGACATACTGGCCAGCAGCAAGTTCCATGACCACTAGGACATCTTTCCAGACTCTAAGGTTGTAGAAGCATCTACTGGACCCTCAGTGTGGCTCTTGCAGTTCGTTTGTACATGGAATAGGGTTGTCAGGCCCATCTTTGTCCCAAGTGAGGGACTTTGGTGGGGGGGGTTCCCCGAGGAGCCGGGGTGTCCCCAACATGATGACATCACATATAGGGACTTCCTGGCTCCAAGCCCCACCCCCGCGGGGACGGTCCCACCGGCTGTGTGCACTTAAAGGGGTCCGCCCAATCTCCGAGAGGCATTGCCATTCGGAGATCGGGCGCACGGGGCCTTGTCCCACCGGCTGCGAGCATTTAAGGGGGTCCATTTAAGTGCCCGCAGCTGGAGGGCCCCGCCTGCCCAATCTCTGAGAGGCAATGCCGCTCGGAGATCGGGCGCGCGGCCTGCAGCCACCCCTCTCTTAAGAGAGAAGGGAGAGAGGTGGCTACAGGCGTTGGGGCTTTCACCACTGGCCAGATGGCCAGGCGGTGATAGAACCTCCCGAAAAGCGGGTAACCCCCACCAAACCAGGGGGTCTGGCAACCCTAACATAGAACAGACCGCAAAAAGAAGAAACTGTGAGGTAACTGCGCTAGAAAATTCTCTGAAAGAAATTCTCTGAAAGAATGTTCCTAGGGCAAAATGCTTGTATAATGCCTTATACAAGCATTTTGCCCTAGGAACATTCTTTCAGAGAATTTCTTGCAACTAAGTTATGAGAATTGGTGAATAATAATGAAATTTTTGATACCTACTTGTTGAAATGACAGACCAAGAGTCGCTGCTTTCATCCACTTTCGGAAGAATAGTATCGAAACGATAGAACATTCCGGAAACCATCGTCACACCATTTTCAACTGCCTTGTGCATTTATATGTTTTTGTACACATTTTTGTATATATTTTGTGATTGTTTATTGAAATATTTTCTAGCGCAGTTACCTCACAGTTTCTTCTTTTTGCGGTCTGTTCTGTGACTGTGACCATCATTTTTGAGCCACAAACCCTAACACAGAAGCCAACCCACACTCGAATGGACCAAAGAGGTTAGCAGTATAGTGCCTGGAATAGCCTTAAATGTCCTCTTTTCTAGTTCCTTTGACAATGGCAAGGTGTCTGTTAACTTCTACAAGGGAGATAGGAAAAGGCTGTTTCCATATAAGGGTCTGTTAGAAACTCCTTCCTATTTTTGTTTCTAAAAGCAGGTCTCAGTTTCTAAATGAAGACATAAGTACTAAGCCTCCTGAGAACATTCTGAACAAAAGAAAATGAAAATGTGGGAAATACTACATGAAGCTTATTTTTTACTCTGTATGTTTCACTGAGCTTCATGAGAACATATTTTTCTTCTCTACTGAAAGTCTTGATCCCAGAAGGGCTGGCCCTTCTCCAGCCTCGATCAATGGACCAATCAACTACAATTCTTCTAACCAGGAGAATGATTGCTGACAGTATTAAAGATCTAGGGAAGAATGAAATGGCATCCCTAATTAGTCACTGCATGACTGAAGGTGTTCAAGAAAACAGTATTTCAATTACGGAAAAGGAACTAATTGACCAATAATAGTCAATTAAAGGGTTTCAGTTTGTTTCTTTCTGCTTTTTTCCTCAGCATTCCTGATGCCATCTAGTCACACCCTTTGCCCTCTGAAGCAAGCAAAACATCCTACACAGGGATGCAACCAGAGAACTTAAGATCCTGTCCTGAACTCGTTTTTTCTTCCCCACCTCCTTTTTTAACATCCAGCCTGAAGAAGAATTCTGGAGATCTCAAAAACCTTACACACTGTGTCGCATTATTTGGGTTGGTCTTAATAAAAAGGTATTACTTGGCTCATGTTTTGCAGTAAGTCTAGGAGAGCTTAAGGGAAATGATTAATATTTTCTTGCCTTCAGTCCTGGAGTCCCTTGAAGACCTGGTGATCCTGTGTCGCCCTTTGGTCCAACTGGTCCCTGCAGAGACAACCATGGTGGAATTAATCCAATGACAACACTGTGGCCTGTGCCCCAGTATCAGAGCTTCAAGCTTTGGGAATTTTCAGTGGCAGAGCTAAATGGAGCAATCCCCTCCTCTGTGGGCTTTTTGCTAACTTCAGGCCCCTCCCATATGCAGCCATTAAAGTCTCCTGTAGGTCAAGAGGCCACTCCTTTTCTTTGATCTTCTCACCCTGGTTTAAAACGGACAGTGAATAAGGCCAGGCAAAGCATTCACCAGGGAACAACTATCTTCTTGCTTTAGGAAAGAGTATTGTGGGAAAAGTTGGGGAAATTCTGCTTTAAAAATATAAAACTTATTTCCTTTTAAAGAAATGGTTTTTTTAACCTGTTGGAGATCTAAAAACTGTTGGGTCAGCTAGTTAGAGCACTTTGCCCATAAGTACTTGCTCGTTGTAGTCGATGAATGGATGGCTTAATGTGGTTTGGATTTCCCCCCTTATATTATTATAATACAAAAGACTTTGCTGGCAAATAGTGGGATGACTATTAGAAAAAGCTTTGGTGTGGTAGAAAATCCTGGATAAAACCCATTTAGTAAGTTGCCTTATCTGAACATTCTTGAGTACTTAGCTATTGAAATTGCTGCATGGCAGGAACGGTGTGCACAGTTCTCTGCTTGCAGCAACACTGAGGGACAGACTAGATGTGTCGGCATCCTCATGGCCACGAGGACACTGCTGCCATTTTAAAGTCACCAAAAAACTCTTGAGGGACCAAACCTGATTAGGTCCACAGTGTTCCAAGCCCGCCCCCCAGCCACCACCTGCCTTTTCAAGTTCTGAAACAGCTGTGGGGGTTGATTGTTTCAGCACTGAATAAGGTGCAGAGACTGGGAAGAGCCTCAGGCTGTCGTGCTGCGGGTCCTGATCAAGATCCTTGTGGACATGAGGATGCGGTCATGTCTAGTTTGGCCCTGAGAAAGTAAACCAATGCACACATCCTACTTCCAGGCTTGTTTCTTTCATTCTCTGGAGTTGTTGTGCCCAACTTTGCCAATAAAAATAAGCAACAAAAACAACAAAAATCCTCCATGCCAAGCTAGTACCTTTCTGTTAGGGATCTCTGGGCATTACAGGATCCATTAGGATCTCTGGCCAGAACAGCACTAGGAGGGAAAGCCCCTGGCTGAGGCTTGGAGCAGCATCCCCCCACTTCTTGTTGAGCTGTACAACTATGTAACATATATTAATTCAATCAAATGGTATTTTTCAGAGCTGAGTTGCGAATCTGCAATAATACGCATTTCTGAAGGGAAAAACAAAATGGATTGGATCTCCTCTAAAAATTGTACAGCCTTTAAATGGCCTTTTGGCTGGTTGCCTGTGGCTAGTTACAGTTTCCTCCAAATGAGCGGACAGGAATGTTTTACAATTTTGTTAAAAAAATACCAGACTATGTTGGCCATCAGACTAGTAACAAAGCAAAAAGAGTTAGTAACCTCTGCAGACTTTTTATAAAGATGATCTAAACACCTAGTCCCAGTAGTAGTATATGGCTGCAAGAGTTGGACCATAAGGAAGGCCGAGCGCCGAAGAATAGATTCTTTTGAATTATGGTGCTGGGGAAGACTCTTGAGAGTCCCCTGGACTGCAAGGAGATTGAATCAGTCAATCCTAAAAGAAATCAACCCTGTTCTCTGGAAGGCCAGAGACTGAAGCTGAAGCTCAACTACTTTGGCCACCAAATGAGAAGGGAGCACTCACTGGAGAAGACCCTGATGCTGGGAAAGATTGAAGGTCAAAGAAGACAGGGACGGCAAAAGATGAGATGGTTAGACAGTGTCATAGATGCAATGAACATGAAATTGAGCAAACTCCAGAGGACGACAGAAGACAGGAGGGTCTGGTGTGATATGGTCCATGGGGTCATGAACAGTCAGACTCGACTGTGAGACTCAACAACAACAACAAACAACGACCATTTTCTTCTTGCTTTCAAAAGAGTTTCTTGGTATTTATTACCAGGACACCAAATTCCTTCACAACCTTTCCTAATTCCCAGCAGTGAACTGCAGAGTTTTACAGCAGAGCAGCCTTTCTCAGCATGAACATCAAGCCTCTAAGACTGGCAATGTTAGTTCAACAATACTTACTGGGAAACCAGCATGCCCTTGTTTGCCCTGCAAGACAAAAACAGGTCATAGCTTCAGAAAATATTATTTGTGAGAATTATCAATTACCGGGGGGGGAGGTGTTCTTAAATGCAGTATGGACATTAATGGTTTTCTTAATTATTTGACAAGAGACCATTCTTACCAGCAAGAAATAAACAGCATGCTTACCAGACAGCTAAAACTCACGGTCAGGTACATTGTGACTCTTCCCTGTCCTGGCTGACCACCGGTTTACACACACAGCCACTCACATGGTTGCCTAAGAGCTAAATCAGCCCCAGGCAACCCACTCTGACAAGGGTCGCCAACCTCCAGGTGAGGTCTCCAAAATTACAACTGATCTCCAGACAGCACAGACCAGTTCTCCTGGAGGAAACGGTCACTCTGGAGGGTGGACTCTGTGGCCTTGCACCCTGCTGAGGCCCCTCCCCTCCCCAAGCCCCGCCCTCCCCAGTCTCCGCCCCAAAATCTCCACGAATTTCCCAACCCAGAGTCTTACCTCTCGCTCCTTAAAAAATAAACCTTTTGCACATGCTCCTCCCAGCAAGCTTCCTGTGCTCGGTAGTACAGGTATGATCTGGTTTGGTTTACAAATGCCACTGGCGGCCACTCTCATCTGACCGGGGAACAGCGGTTGCTGCAGAATCAGCACCCTAACCCTCACCTCTGTCCGTGTGAGTCTGATAGATATCTATTCTGCCTGTCTGAACTACCTGAGGAAGAGTCATTTGAAATTGGTACAAACTGTGAGATGTTCTGTGCATGTGAAGATACTGCTGTTATTTCTTTCTTCGGGAGAAACAGCTTGTGGGCAAAGGTCACTTGGGCTCCCAGAAGAGGGGAAGGGGAAGACAAATCATTCCCCCCCCCTGGGGGCTACACGCCACAGCAGCCTTTGATGCATCCGGAGACATTTCTGGCCCTAAAAAAGGCTTAACTGAGAACCAAACGAGACATTGGAGGGGGGGGGGATCCAAAAGATGTCTAAGGCAGAGATGTTGGGGTCAAGTTTTTAAAAACAAGACTACAGCCCATGATGTGGAGGAGCTAAACCCTGCTTTCCTCCAATTCATTTCACTATACACAGTCACGTGGGTTTTCTAGGAAAACTAGAATCAGAAACATTTCTGGAAAATTATGCCCTAAATAGAGCATCATCTGGTTTACCGTGTTAAAAAAAATGGTAAAAGTACCCCATGTTACTTTTACTCCCAAGAGCAACAAATACTTGAGGGGGGGGGGAACAAAGATCAAGAGCGATGGCTGTCATATTCAAACAAATGCAAAGCTTTAGGTGGAAATGATTTTACTGGAAAAATACTTGGAAAATTTAAAGACAATATAGCACATATTTCCCTTAAACTGAGTTCAAATTTAAGGGGGTGTTATGTACTGAGCCTAAACCTTTCCTCTAGATGTACCTAGAATGGGCAGAGCTTGCTTCTTTAGAACAATAGCTCAGCTGGATCCAGGAACTAACCAATCGATAAGCAGTGTAATGTAAATAGCCTATCACTGGGAGTGGGTGGGTGTGTTGGGCGTGGTATTTTGCATGCTTTATAAGCAGGGCTCCAGCCCTGCTAGTTTGTCTTGTAGTTTGCTGAAATCACTGAATAAACCCGAGCTGATCACTGCAATGCGTCTAGAACCCAGGATTTAATGGGGGGGGGATCAGAAAGGTTCTGGAAATGATTGACACACTAATTGCAGCACACTCAAAGAACTGTGCATGAGATGCTGTGGCAGTAATCATCCACTCATCTATTTCAGAAGAATTTAACTCTTGCCCATTGATGCCATCTATTTGGATTGTGACCACCGCTCAGGGGGGAGCAGCTTCAGTCTCCCCCTCACATACCAATTTCCTGACCTGAAATGGCACTTGGGGGTACTGTATTTGCCCCACTGTGCTCTGCACTAGAGTTGCCAACCTCCAGGTGGGGCCTGGAGATCTCCTGCTTATACAACAGACCTCCAGCTGACACAGAGCAGCTCCCCTGGAGAAAATGGCTGCTTTGAAGGGTGGACTGTAGGACATGGTACTATGCTGAGGCCCCACCCTCTCCTGGATCCACCCACAAAGACTCCAGGTATTTTCCAGCCCACGCATGGTAACCCTAGTCTGCACACGTTTCCCATCAGTGCACAGGTAGCCCCCCAATGGGACAACTCACCAATCGGGCAAATAGAACCCCCAAAGTCTTTTCATATGAGGAAAACAACATAGGGGGAGGTCTCAAACTCCCTCATGCCATAACCTCAACTTGAATTGGGGCCCTGTGTACTTGAGAAACAAGTTCCCTCACACCCGATATGTGACAACGTCACTCAAATTATGATAGTCATCAGATATGCTATCATTTGTCAGTTTTTTATATTCTCGATTTTTACATATAATTGTAGATTACTTACTTCTGGGCCTAGGACACTAGACAAGCTTCTCTAAAAAATAAAATCATATGTTAAAAATGTGACCTTTGTTTTCTTTTTTCATAGTCTTTGGCAGAGCATTTTAAAGCAACAAACAAAATGCTGATTCAAGCCGTACATTCTTTCCATTGAACTTCGATGTGTTATCCTTTTTAGAGCCGGTACCAAACTAGAAACCTCAAGCAACAAATCTCTCTACTAGAGAAACTAGATGGGCCACAGGCAACCGATCACGGTCTGCCAGCCTATTTCTGACGGATGACTTTAAGGCCTCCTGGTTATTGGAGTCTTGCACTGAATGCTAGACTTAGACACACAATTATTTGATTTGACCCCGGCTTAAGAGAGCATATGCAGGATCTCCTGTCACATATCCCAGCTATGCCATAACTGTTAAAAGATCCTGAGTATGCATCTCTTGCTTTTTAAATTTAAAAGGACAACAGTGGACAATTGTAAGACCTTGCAAGGTTTAACAATAGTGCCATCCTATGCAGAATTACCTCTTCTTAAGTCTATTATCTTCAATGGGTTTACAAAGGTATAACTCTGCTTAGGATGGCACTATATGTCACCTATAGTGCTTTATACAATAATCTCTATCAAGGCATTTAACTGAAGTCATCTATATGTATATGATCCTAAATGTATTAATTTTCTCTACCAAGTGAGATTTAAAATAGCCAGCTGATCCTGCAGTATCAATGGCTTGCTAGCTGTAACTATTTAGAATAAAATAATCTCTTTAGAACTAACAGCAAATATTCTAGCCAATATCCCTGGAGCAAAAATGGCTGCATTTTAAAAATGCAAATTAAGGAGGTCGCATGATTCCTGAGCACGGGGAAACACAGAGAGATCCTTACATCGTCCCTGGAGGCAGTGTAGGTATCTTGTCCGGGAGGGCCGGGGGGCCCAGGGGGGCCGGGCAATCCCACTCCAGCTCGACCTCGTTCACCCTCAAAAGCAAAAGTAGTGGACAGTTTTAGAGTTTTCAGTTCTAGGCCTTCTTGACTGCATGCATTTTGGCCAGCGTGTTTTTGAAGCTCTGAAAAATGTGTGCATGAGGAGAAAAGCTCTGATTTTAACAAGATTTTGAAATTATGAAGTGTGCCAAACTAGATTTCTCTGAAATGTTAAAAAGTACAATAAATCATGTCTATCCACTAACCCCAATCTCCTATTAAGACTAGATTAAAATTTTACACAAACCACTACCATCGTCTGGAGAACTCAACGGGGAATAGCCAATGAAATACATTTCACTATGGGCACCTTCCTGCCCGGCAGCTCTCTCCGTTTTCCATAGGAAGCCCCTCTTGCGTGGAGACTCCTTCGGCCCCAGAGATAACAGACCATGGTAGCCGTTGAAACAAAGGTAGAGATGCACATGCTTGGAAACTGGGGGAGTTGTGGAATTTGTTAGATTACTTTATTTGCACAAGGGTACGTTGCCTAACACTAGATTAAAAATAAAGTCTCTGGCTGCGGTCACACGGGCAGGAAAATGCGGGGGGGGGGGAAGTGTGGCTGTTTGCCCCGGGGCTAAATAACGTGCAGTTGTGCAAGCAGACCTACCGTGGAGGTCCCGTGGTAGGGGGGAGGTGCCGATCACTCCACAGTCCTGCGGCGCGGCAAAGAAGCGGGGTGTGGGGCAAACGGGGTTGTTGTGTTTTTTTAAAACTGAAGTGTGCGCATGCTCCATTAGGTGCTTGTGTGCATCCGTGGAGACTTGGGGGGGGGCTTTTTGCGAGGGGACATGGGCGGGTGCCGGAACTACCACCGGAAACGCGATCAGACGCCTGCCCTTGCCCCGCGGTTTCCGGAAACTAGTACCTCCGAGGTACTAGTTTTTTACCGCACATCTTCGGCGGGAAGCCTTGGGTTTGCCACGGGAGCTCTACACTTCTCAGATGTGGCAGTGTGATCGCTCCCAGAAAATCCGCCTATCTTCTGTCTCTGCAGCATGGCTAATGCTCCGTGTGACCGCAGCCGCTGTTTGGCAACTGGAATCCACATTTTTAAAGTAACCCACAAACTAGCAGTTTCTCCTTAAATCCAGAAAGGTACTTACTTTATCCCCTGAGTCTCCTTTGTCACCTTTCACCCCCTAAAAGGAGAAGCACAAGGAGATGAGCACATTATCAGAAAGGAAATACTTTGAAGAACAGAGTCTGGTGATGCAGAAGACAACCAGCATGATCCAGCAGACCGGGGGGGGAGGGGCCTGGACTGAGTTCCAGGAGTCCTGTGCTGAACTCTGACAATAGTCATGGACTCACTGGATGGCTTCGGGTGAACTACCATGACCCAGTTTGTCCTCCAGTAAATGAGGAATCTTTCTATTTAGGGATGAATGCAATCAATACTGTAAGATCACCCTCTAATGCTGAAGAGATCTGCTGCTTCCCTTGGCCTTGCTGCAGACTCTGAGAAAAGGAAAACAGCAACCGCCAAAGCCTCTACAGGGATGGGGGAAAGGACCAGACAGCACCCTTCTTCAGTGCCTCTGCAACTGCCAAACAGAACCTGAAACCAGATAAGGAGAGGCTTTGCCGAAGAAGAAAGATCAGCGTCTCCAGCATCTCTTCTCTGCGCGTGTCCTTTTCCCTTGGCTTAGCCACTGACCCAATGAAGAAGGAAAAGAAACAGCAGCAGGCAGAACATCTACGGGGCTGGAGAGGAGAAGCCCTAAGGCCTCCCCTCCCCCAGCCGATTTACAGGATTTCACTCTAAATGGCTCTTATCATCAAAAGTGCCGGCTGGCTGAAAGGAATTCTATAAATACAGCAGATAAATAATCATGATGTGCACTGAAAGCTATAAATAATAATAGTTACACATATCCAAGCATCATAATCAGATAAACAAAGTAACACTGCTATTCTCTGTCAAGTGTATGCAGGCAAAAACCATACATGTGAGGGGAGGAGAGAATGCCAGGGAGTCCAAATGAATAAAGGCTTTGTTTTAATTACCAAATGCGAATTTTCTGCAGTACTTTTCTACTACAGCAATATATGCACACAAGTCATTCCAGGAAGACCTTAATTTCTCTGATCCAAGGACCAGAACCTTTTGAAAAGAATTTTTAAGAACAAATACAAATTTCCATACAAATGTTAGTAAATCTCCTGAAATGAGAACCTCAGAAGAGTCACTGCACTGAACCCGATGCTCACCTGTGGCCCCGGGAAACCCTCTAGTCCAGGCCGACCATCCAGTCCTGCCAATCCTGGTTCTCCCTGGAATCGACATGGAATAGTGCAAATGCCATTCAGTGACCCAGTTCAATTCCCATTCATAATTATTTTAATAATACAGATGAAGCATTCCTTAAAAGTGTGAACATATTTCTCAAGCTGTGTGACACAGACTTACCTTTTCTCCTTTCTCTCCTGGCACACCAGAACTGCCAGTGTCCCCCTGAAAGTTTTTTTTAAAGAAATAAATCTTCATAAGATTTATAAAAATGTAAATTTTTTGTTCTATAAAATTTGCATTTCCACCCACCTCTCCTGTCACTCCTATCCTTTTTGTGGTTTAGAGATACATCAGTGTCAGTGAGGTAGCATCTGTGACACTGTGTTGTTTGGTCTGTATTTAGTACATAACGTCACTGGACCACAACAACAGGCATTCATGTTTTGGGGTCAATAACCACGTTTAATGACAGCCACATCACATGAGAGGGATAACCTCATCTTGGTGTCATAATACATCCACCTTGCCCTTTTCTCTAGCTAACCTCTCTCTGCCCACATCTGGCATGACAGATGTGCAAAACCCTGAACTGCTGGGCCAGTGCAATGGCAATCTGATGTAACCAGAAGGCTTTGTTGTGATGCCACGGCTCATAACACACGGCACTGGCGTTCTACCCTCTGCATTTTATTTTTACCTACTTTCTTGCATTGTAAAGTGGACTAATCAAATTGGCCTATTGGGGAAAATATACTAATCTACATAAGATAATCATGAAAACAAAATATGTATTACAGAGGGAAGGGAGTTCAGATCAGCAAAAGAAATCGACTGACATCAGCATGGGTTATCCTGTCTTAATGCAATTCAAGCCATATTTGTACCAGACAACACACAATTGAAACACTTCCTGACCTTGAGCCCTGGAAGTCCCGGTGGCCCCTGAAGAAGAAGAAGAAGATGGAGAAGTCATTAACCAGTTTCTACCAGATGTCATGAGATCATGGCCCCTTCAGACTTAGTTATACCTATCTTGAGAGTATTAGCATTACTTAATGTTGTATCCTGTATGAAATATTCTACTCAGTTTGTTATCTACAGACAAGGCCTGTCTTTTGAGTTTCACACTCCACTGTTGACTATGAAGAAAATGATATTCCGTGGCCTCAGCATCTCCTGGTCTGCTTTCGCTTCTTCAAGAGTGGCAGCAGCAGAGCAGGGCAGAGTTCTCCAATAGGAAGCAGCGACAGGAGAAAAGTCTTGTGCTGCCACCGGGATAGATACTGGCTCTAGGTCAAGCACCTGCCAAGAAGCTGTAATGGCACTTCCAGCCAGGGATCAGCATAACTTTCTCCAGGCTGCGTTCCATTATCACCAGTGGTAGCAGAGACCATGTCACATGAACTGTTAACATGAAAGGATAAACACTTCATCCACATAGACATTTAACTGAGCTGCAGTCCAATCCTAGGCATATTTATCCAAATGCAAGTCCCACTGCATTCACTAGTTCCTTCTTCCAAGTAAGCGTGCTCATCAGACTTCAGTCGTAGAGAAAGAAAAGGGATGAGTTACCTGCGGCCCTTCTGGTCCACGTGCTCCAGGGACAGCAGAAACAAATGGCAGTCCTGAGCCCTCCATATCGTCCTAAGTAGTAACAGATGGCCTTAGTCTACAGACAGACTCATGCAGATATGTGTCAGGACAGAAAACACACTACGCATGCACCTAGCAGACACGCGCCTTGATATTAGGCAACCACAGAAGAAAGCCCATTGGTGATGACTTGTTTGTCACAAAGAGGATAAACTAAAAGAGCTTCACAATTATTACTGTTACTTCCTGTGAATTAAAAAAAACCAAAATTCTTCCTTTCACCATTTTGATCTTTGCCCCCATCTACTTCCCTCTATCGCCTCCCCATTTTTTAATTTTAGACTTATTTTTCTCTGTAAATCACCACACATGTTGAATGCTCTATACATAATTACAATAATTGCAGAAGACTAACTATTCGTGTTTTTCAGCATTCAGAGTTTGCACCCCTGAGTCCTATTCCAGACCACTCATCAAGGCCTGTCAACTGAGTACAAAACAGCCCCTAAAGTGCAAGCCATAAATGGCTACTTTTACAATGCTAATCTGTGTCATGCCCACCATGCCACCCGACCCAGTGGACCCTGATCCCGAGGACTCTGCATCTTCCTCCTCCAAGGAAGAGCTCCCTGCACCCCTGGATGTAAGTTTTGCAGAGGATGAACACCGACTGCCAGAAGGGTTCACACCTGGAGCCGCTCCTGCTGAGCGAGCACCAGCTCCATACCCCCTGCTTCCCCTCCACCTGTAGCTTGTTTACGAGACCAAAGGAGATGGGATTTGACAACCAAGCGTAGAGAAGCACGCATGTGTGGGAGAAGTACTCTGAGTCCAGAGTATTAACTGGAGCCAGGACTCATTAATCAGCCAGTAATTAATGACACAGGGAACGGGCTTTTAAGGAAGCCCTCTTCACTATCCACCTTGTGCTGGCAACTGATCGCATGATTACATCCCAGCACCTCTGACTTTGCATCTGGTTTCCTGACTACCTGTTTGACTCCCTCGGCTATTTTGGACTACGGACTGCATGACATTGTCTTCTGGCTCCTCGACCCTGGAATTTGTAACCGGACTCTGGACAATGGCTTTACACCTCTAACTACGAAGCTCCGGTAACCCTGAACCTCTGCAAGTAATTTGATATCTTGGACTGTGTTTGTTTTCTCTGCCTCTCTGGTGCCCTGAACTCTGTCTGTGTTTACTGGATACTCCGTGCCTTGCCCGCCTGCCAGGGCAATTGTGACAATCTGCACTTTTGAGGTGGCTGGTGGCTGTCCCTCCACTGGACCCATGCCAAAGTCCATCTCAGACTCACAATTCCAGGTGCGAAGCCTGGCCCAGGTGGACCAGGAGGTCCAGGCGGTCCTCGGGGACCCATGGGCCCTGGAAGTCCTGCCAGGCCAGTTTCCCCTGGTGCTCCGGGCAACCCTGCATCTCCTCTGCTGCCCTGGAGTGGAAAAAGGAGAAAGGAATTTGAATAGAAGGAAGAGCAGGAACACAGCAGATAACGTAAGAATAGCCACAGATGAGCATGTCAGAATCTTAAAACAAAACTGGCAGATGTGCAAGTGCATTGTCTTGAGCCTCAGGATTTCACGCTCAGCCCATGTTAAAAATGCAAGCATATCATAAATGCATATTTGTGTGAATAAATGTAAGAAAGTAAGCAATGTGAGCCTCCTAGTAGAACACTACATGCAATACTTGCAGAACAAATTATTGCAATGCTGCCTTTTCATGTATAGTTGTATGCATGTCATCCCCAAACTGCATATATTCCTCGTTTTTACTCTGTAGTCTAATGTTCATATCAGTTGCAGTGTAATTATACTACATGTGTAACTACACAAAGCAAGCATGTAAATGTTGAATTTTCTTCACTGTCAGAATGTATGTAATAGAAAGAAAACAGGCTATGATTTAAGAACAACACATCTTTCAGAAAACTCAAGCCACAACCCAAAATATTGGCATGTATCCACCCACCCACAGACTTTGTGGAGCAGGACTTTCCCCCTATTATGACAACCTACTAACCCCCACCCATTCCTGCAGGCTAGCACATCATCAGGAATAGCACTGGGTACAAATAAGGGGTCTCCCTATGAAGAGAGGAATCGTTGCCCTCATTTGCAAATGGAAATCCTGTTCCATCAGAGGAACTGTGTGGTTGGACACATGCTTATCTGAAATGTTTTTGTGCCTGCACAAAATGAAATAATAGTAAAAGTTAGTTCTAAAGATCAAAGGAACACAAACATGCTTTATTTCTTGTACGTCTCACATCATACCTTAACTGAATAAACAGAATGAAGTGTTCTGCTTAAGCAGATGAGCTTTTCCAGCTTCTTTATTAAAAATTATATCCTTAATCTGTTGGTTTTTTAAAAACCTATTACCACTGAATCAGCGAGACCTGAGAAAATATTAGAACATAACAAACAGGGGACCCAGAAGGACTTGCAGCAGCATCTCATTTTCCCTTCCCCTCTATTTAAGAACATAAGAGAAGCCAATGTTGGATCAGGCCAATGGCCCATCTAGGTTGTGGAGAGGCACCTGGCTGCACTGGACGAATACAAATCCCCTGGGCCAGATGGTGTGCACCCACGAGTGCTCAAAGAACTTTCTAATGAACTTGCAGAGCCTCTGTCCATCATCTTCAAGGCCTCCTGGAGGACTGGGGATGTGCCACAAGATTGGAGAAGAGCGAATGTTATCCCAATCTTTAAGAAAGGGAAGAAGGATGACCCGGGAAACTACAGGCCGGTCAGTCTGACTTCTGTTGCTGGGAAGATATTAGAGCAGATTTTAAAGGGATCAATCTGTAAGCATCTGAAGGACCACTTAGTGATCCGGGGAAGTCAGCATGGTTTCGTCCCCAACAGATCTTGTCAGACCAACCTGATTTCCTTCTTTGATTGTGTGACGAGCTTACTGGATCATGGGAACTCTGTTGCTAAGGTTCCCCAAGACATTCTGATGGGAAAACTGGAAGACTGTGGACTGGACTATAGGACAGTTCGGTGGATAGGGAACTGGTTAGAGGACCGCACCCAAAGAGTGGTGGTCAATGGCGTTTCATAAGACTGGAGGGAGGTGTCCAGCGGGGTGCCGCAGGGCTCTGTTTTGGGCCCGGTACTTTTCAATATTTTTATCAATGATCTGGATGAAGAGGTAGAAGGGCTACTCATAAAATTTGGGAGGAGTAGCAAACACCCAAGAAGGTAGGGTTAAAATTCAACAAGGCCTGAATACTCTGGAGAAGTGGGCAGTTGCGAACAGGATGCAATTCAACAAAGATAAATTCAACAAAGATAAATTATATCTGGGCCACAAAAATGTCAAGCACAAATACCGGATGGGGGATATGTTTCTAGGGAGCAGTGTATGCGAAAGAGATCTTGGGGTAAGAGTGGACTATAAACTAAATATGAGCAGTCAGTGTGATGCAATGGCAAAAAAAGCTAATCCAGTCTTGGGTTGTATTAAAAGGGCCATAGTATCGAAATCACAGGAGGTCATAGCCCCCTCGGTATACTGCCTTGGTCAGGCTGCACTTGGAGTCCTGTGTGCAGTTCTGGAGGCCTCACTTCAAAAAGGATGTGGGCAAAATCGAGAGGGTGCAGAAGAGAGTGACGAAGATGATCCGGGGTCTGGAGACTGAGCCCTACAAGGAAAGACTGAGGGTCTTGAGAATGTTTAGTCTGGAGAAGAGGAGATTGAGGGGGGACATGATTGCTCTCTTTAAATATTTGAAAGGCTGTCATTTGGAGGAGGGTAAGGAGCTGTTCCAGTTGGCAGCAGAGGATAAGACCCGAAGCACCGGGTTTAAGTTACATGCAGAAAGGTATCGGCTGGATATTAGGAAAAACTTTTTCACGGTCAGAGTGGTTCAAAGGTGGAATCAGCTGCCTAGGGAGGTGGTGAGCTCCCCTTCACCGACAGCTTTCGTGAAGAGGCTGAATGGATATTTGTCAGAGATGCTTTAGGCTGGTCCTGCATTGGGCAGGGGGGTTGGCCTAGAGGGTCAGTATGACCCCTTCCAACCCTTCTATGGTTCTATGATTCTAACCTTGTGTTGTGGTGACAGGGGCTGCCAAAGCAACGTTTTCAAAAATCTGTGCAGCCAATCAAATTTCCAACGGCCAATCAGAAGCCTTGCTAGGCAGAAGCCCTACCTGGCCCCGCCCACTTTTAAAAAATACTTGGTGGGCACCAGGAAAGGTGCCGGTGGGTGGTACGTGCCCACGGGCCCCATGTTGGGGATCTCTTAATAGATCAATACAGTGAATGTATTGCAAAATCCTGGATGTTGGTTCACTGCACAGGCTAAAGCCTCAGAAATGGATACTGTTGCAAAGTTAGAAGCAAAGGATGATGAGCTACTGCACCTTGGGTCCGGGTGCTCCTGGAAGGCCTAGTTCTCCTGGGTCTCCCTGGAAACAGAGAAGGGGGAAAAATCACATAGAGAGCTTCACACAGCAAATCCCAAGCCAGAGACAGCTTAGCAGGCTGACCCTAAAGACTCGGCGACTCTGGCCTTTCTTCTAAGGAATGTGCACAGAAGGGATACATACGGCTGCTCCATTGGCCCCAGGCTGGGCAGGGATGCCATCTCTTCCAGGAGAACCAGGAGGTCCCTGGAAAACATTAGAAAAGAAAAGTGCCTCTTGTCTGTGAAAAATACTAAATGTTACGTGAACTGGAGAAAAACACACTTTACAGCTGCTTTCCCTTAAAAGCAGCTCTGGCAGGGAGCATAACAGTTTATCCAACTGCCAGGTCTCTACTTCAAACCATCTCCCTTAAACTGCTTCCCCCACCCCCCCCTCGGGTTCTAAAGTGTGTTTGCATGAGAGGAAAAGTGTCTAGAACTCTGCAGGAGGAGTGAGAAACTGGGGGGGGGTCTCAACAGCGTCCCCTTCCAAGGAAAAGCAGCCATTGGATTTTTGATACAGACATGCATTCAGTGTGTGGTTTTGCTCTGTTACACACACCATTTTTTAAGATTGTCATTAACTACAAGACCCGTGGATTACTCTACCATACTAAAGCACTATTCGCGTTATTATATCTTGCAATCACTTTAGGAGTATTCTTTTCGTTTCTGGTGGAGCTCGCTGGCAGATATATTGGCATGTTTGCCACATTGATTTGAAGCAGGGCTGAAGGTCCGATTTTCCTATCTTCACAAGCCTGCCTCTTTTCATCCATTGGTCAAAGACACATTCCTGGTTGCAGTCAGAAGATGTGATCAATGTAACACTGTGGGCCAGCCACAGGACATGCTCTCACTGCAATAGCCTTTCTGGTCTGACAGCAGCTGACAAAAAACATTTCTTTAGCGCACATGTATATCTGAAATGCTGATCGCTGAACACAGAACCAACGATGTGGGGGGGGGGGCCCGGGCAGGATCCGGAGACATGGTCACATGATATGGTCTTCAGTTGTTTCTCCCGGCACGAGCCCTTTACTCACAGGAAGTCCTGGGCTGCCATCTCTGCCTGGCACTCCCGGGAGCCCGGGTGGCCCTGGAAGGCCCGTGCTGTTCACTCCAAATCTCCCAGGTTGTCCTGGCAAGCCTGGCACTCCAGGAGGCCCGGGGGGCCCAGCAGGTCCTCTGGGGCCCTGAAACACCACAAACAAGGCAGGTGACGCGCCTATTTCTAGTCTGAACACATCAGAGACTTCCTCTTCTGACTGGGAGAGTCCTCCACTGACTGAGCTGCCACACCCAGGTACTGAGTACACACAACCTGCTTAACTTCCGAGAAGTATACTGCACATCACCTCCCGAGGGGGGAAAACCCACTGAAGGCAACGCTTCTTCAGCTCCACAGACTCACCCGTAAACTTTCCAAGTCACCTCCAAAGCCAGAGCCTTCCATATCAATAAATGTCTGGAAGAAATGCACACGAATGTACCATGAAGGTCAGGGTAAATGCTGCCGGAGCAAAAGGTAGCATGGCTCAAAACAGCACATCTGCCTACTTCTGACTGCCTTGCTAGGTTTACAAGTGCGAGAATTAAAATGATCCAGAAAGACACGTACTGTACAAGGTAGGGTAATAATTGAGAAAGAAAATACTCTATGTTAACTTGCCTACAAAAAAAACAATGCTCAATGCTGGTTCCCCCACTCTGAGATCAGGAATGATTGTTTATTTTACTTCTTTAAAAAGCAAAGTTCTTTGTAACAACAGACGGACACACAGGGACCTCTTCACAACCAAATGGCCACAGTTGTCCCATCATCAGGTTTGCACCCCCACCCTCCTGAGCGAGCACTGGCAGCCAGCTTTTTAAAAACCAATCACAACTGGATTTACAACAGGTCTACCTGTGGCACTGCTGCTCCCCACTCTCCTCTTCATTGTGATTTTGGTTTATATAAGTCTATGCAAAAAAATATATCCATTTCATCTGCATCATAAGAAGTGAGGTGTGAGTCACAAAAGCTTATGAAGGAATTTTTTTTTAGTCTTAATGCTGCCACTTGATTTCTGTTATACTTTGCTGCAACACACTAACACAGCTACCCTTTTGAAATAAATATGAGGGGAAATGAAACAATCACCTACAGAGAAGTGCAGGAAGCCCGTGGGAGGCACCACAGTACAGCATTTCCAGGTTATGACCTAGAATGGGGTACAGGCAATAAGGACTCATTCGTTCCCATGCATTTTTTGTGACCCTTTGGAACTCACCAACTTGTCCAGTTTAGAACTGAGTCCTGGTAGCCCAGGTGGTCCTGGTGGACCAGGGGGACCTTGTGCGCCAACGCCTGAATCACCCTGGGGACAGAGAGAGAAAATGCCAAGGCTGAGAACACTGGGTGCACACCCACCACATAGCAGCCACAGGCAGATCGCTCTTTGGAAATTGTCCAGTATTTAATATTTTGCTGGGTAACTGCTGATCATAGTTTTAAATTCTTGTTTTGAATGATATTATTTAATAACATTCATGAAACTCTTTGAGAACCATTATAGTGGAAAAACAGAATGCAGACCTTGTAAACAAATAGATAAAGCTGAGTGGGAACTTGACCTGCTTTACGTTCCGGTGACCCAGTGCCCGTACCTTTTCTCCTTTCTGCCCAGGCTCCCCTGGGGTCCCAGGGAATCCCTGGGGGCCAATGTCACCCTGCACAAGGAACAAATGAAAGGTCAAACCAGGCCTGGATGTTCACAGGAGAGCGATACAGAAGCAAATATAAAGCCTTTATTTGCAAGCAGACACAGACATAAGGGCATACACTGTGCAGGGAAAATGGAAGCCACATTGAGATGAACTGTCCCAAAAGAACAGCTGTAGCGCCAGCTACCTTTGCTTCAAGATCAGCTGCCTCAAGATCAATTAGAAAATAGTGAACATCTGCTAAGACTAAGCTTTGCCAAGAAGTACCACACAACATATGAATACTGGCCATTTTCACTAAAGACTTTGACTCATACATGGCAAAAGAACCAATGTAGACACTGCAATAGAAAATGTGCTTATACACCCTGATAAATTCTAGTAACACATTTGGAATACTTATTGTTTTGGTTTGCCTAAATTTAATTCATTAAATAAAAATTCATTAAATAAAACCCGACTAGCCATGTCCTGTAGAGCATCATGAGCCGTTTCAACCCTCCAGAGGGCGGGCTTAGTGTACTGCAGCCAAAACAACAGACCTATTTGTGAGACCTTAAAGGCTAACATATTGAAGGTGCCGGAGGAGTCCTTGTTCTTTTAAACACTGGTTTTTATGTTTTAAGACCACTATGAAACCACAAACATCGTCCATTTCTAAAGGCAATTAATCTACAGCTGTTATCCCACAGTCATTTTTTACATTTCACAGCAAATGATTCCAGCTGGAGCCTCCACACCAAAGTAACATTCTAGAATAGCTAAGCTTACTTTGCACCCACTGCACACAGCAGGGACTTGTCCAATTTCAGCTAAGCTTGTTATTGATTGATTGATTGAATTAATTAATACCCCACCCTCCCCGTGAAGGCAGGCTCAGGGTGGCTTACACAATTTGATACATAAATAACAATTAAAATCCACATAAAATCATCTAAAAACAGTTCAGTTGTAAACAGTTCAGTGTCATAAAGTGCTAGCGATAATTAATTAATTGTTGCATTAAATAACAACATGATTACCTACAAATACATATGATGTTCTTAGCCTGTCATATTCTGTGCAGCTCTTTAATGTACCAAGAAATTTAATTAAGAAGACCAGCTAAAAGGTATACTTGGTGTTTTGGTTTCAAGTTCTGGATTGATAACAAGGTAAACTGTTAAAGTTCTGCTGACCCATTGAAGGCAGCTGGTCCTTACAGAGGTGTTTTCCACATGGAAACTGGCTTGCATAGTCTCCCTGTGGCTGCTGCAGTTGCTGATACACAAAACCAAAATAGGACTCACGGTAAGTAGGAAATACCAAAAACCAGCAAATACCGTGCTACAGACGATTATAAAATCTCAAATAATTTTTTTTCTTTTTTATATTTTTACAATTTATTCATCATATATTATTTATCATATAAGCCATAATACATAGAAAGAATCATATATCAAAACATCTAAGTATCGTCTCTTAATATATCACAAAAGATACTGCACAACCCCTTTACTAATATCAGTCCTCCTTAATTATACCAAAGTTTTAAGAAGCAGGACTCCTTTAAGTCTATTTTGAATAAATGTTCAGTCTTCCTCCAACAGAGGTCCAGATAGCCTCCTGTTTCGGTGTCTTCCTCAGGGAGGAAGGAGAGGAACCCAGAGAGGAAGAAACGGATAATGCCTCGAGTGACTCCAGCAGTTCGAGAAAGGAGTAGCAGCACCCAAAGTATCAAGAATGAAGAAGAAGAAACCCAGGAAATAAACGATTTACTCTGTATTACAAATTTTTGATTTTAGCGTAATACTTTGGATTACAAACTTTTGACTTTAGCGTAATTAATCTTCATCAGACAGAAGTTTGATCTCACTGTTCCCATACTTTTTTTATATATCATGTTAATGCAGGAGTGATTTATGAATCTGTAACTCAACGTCAAATCTTAAATTAGAAATAGTATGCTCTCCTTATCCTTTACCCTTAGGAAGTAGGAATTAGAGTATAAAACCAATAAAATGTATTTAAAAAAGATGTATTTTTAAAAAAAATCAAAGAAACAACATAGATGGTTATAATCAACGCTCCATCTAAGCTGTGGAGTCTCGTGAGCAAAAATCCTACTTTGTGAGCTACCGGCATTAAAGTTGTGAGCGAGCGATTTGGCTACCGCATAAATCAGTTTGCTCTGGAGTCATCCTTCCTGAGCTCAGGCAAAACTGTGTGAGCCAGAGGCTAAAAAATTGTGAGCTAGCTCACACTAACTCAGTTTAGAGGGAACACTGGTTATAATGTTGTAATGTTAGTCAACTGCTTATTTTGAAAAAGCAAAAAGGCCACCCTGTGTGTGTGTGGGGGGGAAACAGTGGTTGCAGGGACAGGGAAAATGGCTGCCGTGTGGGTAGGACCGGGAAAATCCAAACTTCTATATCCACATGGCAGTCATCTAGGTTTTGCTGCAGTCCTTCACCAAACTTCACAGCAAAGTGTTTAAGAAGGATTGGAGAAAAGACAGAGAAACACGGAGGGGGGCAGATAAGCCACAATGTTGTGGGGAAGCAGGAAAAAGACCTAGTTCCAAAGAGCATTAAACCTGGGCCAAATCACCTGTGTCAAAATTGTCAGTGATTGCATATAAACTGGAACACCTTTTTTTTTTTTTCTTAACATCTACACAACACTGTCTTCCAATAACTGACCTTCCAGGTTTTTCCTTGTTTTTCTCCAATGTTTCCTAAACATACTGTGCTACCGTCTTTTTTAGAAGAATGTTGTCCAATGCATTTGCACGCCATCTGGACAGGAAGGTGTGCATTTTCAAAGGACCTGCCTACATCAGCCTTTTGTGGCTGCCATTTTTCCGGCCGTCCCACTGGAAGGCTTTTTTTTTTTTTTGTAAAGGTAATTTCTATTGTACTATATTGTGATATTGTTATAACAGTCTATTACCATAATGTGCTAGGTCTTATAGATTCCCAGCTTTTATATCTTTAAAAAATATGTCTACATCTCTTCTTGTTGAGGAAATAAAAAGGGGAAAGAACAGGAAAATTTTGTCCTGATTGCCTGGAAAGGAATGGGAAAGTTAAGCTACAAGATAATTGGAGTAGAGCAAGAATTCACAGCGAAACCAATCGTGCAGATTGTCATGTGCCAGCCAGCTGCCTCCTCCTCTGAGGATGAGGAAATGGAAGAATCAGGCCCTGCACCAGTGGAATGCCCGCCTGAGCAGCTAGGCCTAGAAGCAGATCCAGCGAAAGAAGTGTCAAGAAGTAAGAGTTGCTCATTCTGGCAGGAGATGAAAGAAATGGGACAGAGATCAGAGTGACAGTCACTGCGGGCTTCTCCTGAACTAGCAGAGTGCAGAAAACAGAGAGTGTTTGACAGCCCAAGAGAGATGAAAAAGTGCCCATTTAATTGCACAGCAGCGATCAGTGCTGGTTCCTGGAGTAGTCTCATTACAGGAGCAGGTATGACAAGCTGGTAAGTAGCAACACCTGGCTTTGGGGGATGAGTCAGTTAATGAGGCAGATAAAAGAAACATGCTGAACAAGGCTCGGTGTGGAAGCAACCTTGCTCACCACCCCCTCTGTGAGCTGACTCATTGTCTTGAACCCTGTCCTGTTAACCTGTGCTTGCTTTTCCAGCTAAAAATCCAGACCCCATCTCCTGCCCTGGCCCTTGACTCCAAACCTTCTTGTTTCCCCCAATCTTTGGACTGAACCTTCGGCTCCATGACTCTGTACTGGTTTATCAACTTTACTCTTATATCTTGCCTTGACTGATTGTGATTGCATTTGTGAAACCTGGAGACCTCAGGTAGAACAGATGCACCAGGCTCTGCCCTGAACACAACATTGATTGTGATTGTATTTGTGCATCCCAGAGGCCCTGTGTAGAGTAAAAGCGCCTGGTGCATCTGCTCTACCCAGAATGCGACTCAGATGCTGTACTGCTCCTATGAATGTCTCTGCATTTGCAGCAGCAATTAAAGTAACAATGAGAATCACCATTGTGTCGATGCAGCCAGAAAAGACTTCATTAAAATATAAAACAAGATTGTGTTTACCTGTAACCACTGTTCATCAACTGGTACAGTCAAATGTAGATATTAGAAACTGAGCCAAAACAAATACCCCAAAAATACCTTACCAGTATTTTTCAGGTATTTTAAAAGCTGGTTTTAAATTAGGGCTACATTTCAGCTATCCAAAATGGCCAAGCCCCCAAAATCCCCCAAATAGTCCCCCAAAAAATCAAACTTTTGGGCACCGCTGGACAGCTGAACTCAAAGGGCATTTAAAGGGATTGTGGTCCCTTTAAATGTCTTCTCCAAGCAGCGTGACTCTGCAGCAAGTGAATTCCAAAGGTGTTTAAAGGGCTTGCAGTCTCTTTAAATGCCTTCTGGATGTAATCACCATTTGGAAGTGTTTAAAGGGACTTCAAGCCCGTTTGGGGGTTGGGGGCAAAGGAGAGGTACCAGCAACTATGCTCCAAATTTGGTGCCTCTACCTCAAAAAAGCCCCCCCTCGAGCCCCAGATACCCCCGGATTAACTTTCCATTATACCCCATGGGGACCATTGACTATAACTGACTATTGAATGTGCTTTAGGTATGCACTGCCTGCACACTGGGCATTCTGAGACAGTATGCCCTTTCTCCCAGACTGATACAGCAGAAGGAGAAATCATCAAATTGTTGATAAAAATGGCACGATCTGCACACTTCCAAGAAAGGGCTTTTGGAGCCATCCTGGCTTTAGAAGAAAGTATGTGACACGTACCTGGCAGGGGAGACACCGTGACACTTAAAATTACATGGTACGATATAGAAAATGACTCAAATGTGTCTGTTTTTTGTGACTGTGAAGAGAGAACTGAGGGTATATGGTGCTAACCCTCCCTTGTCCTGTGATGCTGAGTTAACAAAAAAACATTGGAGGAGGGAGGGGAAATGCCTAGCACTCCAAAAAGCTCTGTAATCTTCTGTGTCTGTACGGTACCTGTGCAGTCCCATGAGCAGCAATTAAGACACTACTCATCCCCTTCCAGATTTAAACAGGGGCCAATGGAATCCTTTTCCTCACACTGATGATTCCCTCTAACTCACCAGTGACTGGCAACCCATATATAGCACCAAGTGTACTAAAATAGACTCAGACATTATCTGGAAAGGGAGGATCTATGCATAGTGATACCCCATAGCCCAATTTTATGTACATGGGTTATCCATACCGTGCATACGAGTAGGTGGTGTGCACTGTGCTGGAGAGGAACATGTTGGCTGGTATACAAAGGCTTCCCACCCCCCGTAATGGCTGGCCATAATGCAGTGTTGAAGGACACCATTCAGCCCCAAGGAGAATGCCTCCTGTAGGTACAGCTTCAGGACTGGAAGTGGTGGACAGCGTCCATAGTATTTATAACTGAGTGTTAATGCCTAAGCATTACAATCTCACAATGGATGTACCAAGAATTGGTGAGCAGCTTTTTATTTCAAGATACGTAAACAGTATTCATAAACTAGTCTGATAATTTATGTGTAAATACAGGTACTAGAACCCCCCTGTACGCACACGTACACACACACACACTCACTCAAACACTTTGATCAATTCCTCTATCTTTCCCTCTCTTGCTCACCCACAAGGATTCACTGACTCAGCAAGTAAATGTATTTGTATACATCAAAAACTGGACAGGACAACAGTTTCTCTGTTCCCTGATGCAAACACATTTCAGGAAACTAGTGACCCACAGTACTCTACAATTATATCCATTGCACATAAAGAGTTTATCTTTAAAATTGAGACACAAACATAGCAAAACTTACTGGTTTACCATCTTCACCAGGATCCCCCTAATATGAATAAAACACAGGAGGTTAGCAGTTGCCAACTTTTCCATTTTGAGTAATATAGTGACTATCATTTCAAGCTAATCCCACAAGTTCCAGGCCCACATTCCTTGGTGTCTCTTCAACAATGACACAGGATTTGGTTATGACAGCCAAGGAGAGTAAGCTTATGTGCTCATGGAGTCAAAGAATCATAGAATCATAGAGTTGGAAGGGACCTCCAGGGTCATCTAGTCCAATCCCCTGCACGAGGCAGGAAATTCACAAATACCTCCCCCTCCACACCCGCAGTGACCGCTGTTCCATGCCCAAAAGATGACAAAAAACCTCCAGGATCTCCAGCCAAACTGGCCTGGAGAAAAATTGCTTCCTGATCCCAAAGTGGCCATCAGCATTCCTCTGGGCATGTAAGAAAGGGCCACAAGAACTAAGCTCTGAGGCAACCCGTCCTGCCCTCCCTCTCATGATCTGCCTGAGTTCACAGAATCCGTTTGGCTGTCAGATGGGGTCATTTAGCCTCTGTTTCAAAACCTCCCAAGAAGGAGAGCCCACCACCTCCTGAGGAAGCCTGTTCCACTGAGGAACCGCTCTACCTGTCAGGAAGTTCTTCTTCATGTTTAGCTGAATGGATATATAATTTCATATTGAAATAAATTCACATATATTACTAAGTATGCGCCTAGGCCACATTCAGCCCGGTCCCCTCCTCCAGGAGTCTGAACAGTCCGCGCCCCGCCCCCCTTCATCAGCCCCTGCTTGGATTCTTACTTACAGGCTCTCCATCCTTCCCAGGTAGACCATCTTTCCCAGGTGTCCCTGGTGGGCCTGCAGGTCCCGGAGGCCCAGCCACTTGCTCTATAAGAGAGCCGTCAGGGCTTTGCAGCATGGTCCCAGGAGGGCCAGGGGGACCCACGGGGCCGGGAGATCCTTGTGCACCAGGCTCGCCTTTCTGTCCTTTCGCGCCCGGATACCCAAAGCCTGCATTTCCCTAAAGTGAGGGAGGAAATAGGTAAGATAAACAGAAGCCAGACACTATTTCTTTTTTGAGACTTTGGATAATAAAGGTGGGCATCTGCCGGATGTGAAGCAACAACTAACTCCCTTGGCTTTCTTTGCTATAAGAGACCTTCTTGCTTCCCTCTCATACATGCCAGTAGAGAAGGAATCACTCCTCATACACTTTTCATCTCCCTTGTTTCAGCCCCGCACCCCTTCCATTTGTAAACACACCGGGACGGGCACTCAGCATCAATGTCTGTCGCCGAGTTCAGACTGGCAGTTTGCCCCAATATACGCGCATTTCAGAAACGTTCCACAACCGGATTAAAGGGGCCTGTAACGATTTCATGTTTAACGGGGTGTGTGACTTTAAAAGTTTGGATGCATGGCTGTATGATAGTCTAGAGTAGTGGAAACAAGCAAGTGGTGTGATTGGTGAGTGACAGAGAGGGGGAGGGGTTTTGGAAATGATTCTGTGTGGATGAGCAGATATGTCAGTCAGGAGTGTCAGTTAGAGATGACAGTTGAAGAAGACAGAGAGTTAGTTAGTTCTGAAGTAAGAGAGAGAGATAAATCCCCATGTGGGATAATTTGGTTCTGTGTAGTAAAAGAGTTAAGCAGTTTGTTCGTTTTAAGGTCTGAGAGAGAGAAGTCTTGTGTGTGTTATGAAAAGTTGAAGTATAAAGAAACAGTAACCATATATGGCCTAAAGGGAAAAAAGTGTTACAAAGTTGCATGCCCAGATCCCTGACAGTGGGAGAGAAAAGTGTGTGAAATATCAATAAATCTACTTTTATTTAAGATACCAGTTCTGAAAGAAATTCTTCTCAGGAACCACATAGACCCTCATGAACGCCTAAACCCTCGACTTACCTACCCAGTGACAGAAATATTATATTATAGAGGTTTGGAAAGCCTTAAATTTCCTGGTGGCAGCTGGATTACCCAGTAGAGAAAAATATAAAGAACACTTTTAAAGTAAAACCAGACCTCCCCAGTTAAGGGGTCGTCACAGGGCCGTTCACACAGGCACATCTGTCAGGCATTCCCCACCCATACTCGCTACCCAAGTTTAAAAGATACCTGGTGAAAGTGGTAGCGAACCCTGGAAAGCACAATTATCCCGCGTCCATCCTGCACCAACAAAGTGTGAATGCTAAAAGCCACATTTTTCTTGTGCGCTCATGCGCTCATGTGCATAAGCGCATATCTCCAGATTACAGAAAAAGAAAGCTGCGCCTTACAGCCGTGCCTCCAGGCCAACAATGTGAATGCTCCCTTAGATTGTGGCCCTCCTGCACCGTTCGTTACACGAACTGATTGTTATAGACTTCCATGTAAATAATAGCCTATCCAGTTTTGCACTCACACCCACCCACCCAGCAGCACTCAAACAGTTCCAAGACAAAAGGCAACAATAACTTTAACACTAAGCCTTGCCGCGCCAGCTCAGTGGCTTGGTTTCCTAAAAGCCTGGGTCATCCGGTCAAGTCTTACGCCACCTGGACCTCAGTAATTATTTAATATTATTGTTTCCCTCCCTGCAAAAGCCTTTACCAACAATTCAAATACTGTGCAGTGCTGAAATCCAGAATATAAAGATATGAACTCCTTAATAAAAAGTATGAACATCCCTCCTCTGGGCTTGCTGAAAAAAGCAGAAGTCACACTGGGATGCGTTTTATTTAAAAAAACAAAGAAACCCTCATGATCTGAATTCAGATTCTTTCCCACTCAAGTTAGGAAAGTTGCCTCCCCGGCAGCATGTGGGACTAGATCCACTCTAGGCAGGAAGTTGGGGGGGCACAGAACTGTGTTCGATGATACGTGCTTTGGGGCTGAATGGTGGATGGGATGGGGCCTCCAAGTCACATACAGACAGCATTGAATTGTCCCACTGTCTGCCCCAAGTAAATCCCCATCACAGTACTCCTTACAAATACCTTTTAAAAGCTGACATTTAGGAAATGTGCTTACCTTAACACCCAACTCTCCTTTCTCTCCCTGCAAGATAAAAAGCAACATTTTTCAGTATTTAACATATTAATAGTCAAACAAACAGCAACATGAGTTTGCATTATCTACATAAAACAAAAGAGGGATTATCTTTTGTGGCAAACAGAATGAGAATACGAATACGATGTGTTCATGAACAGTATGCTAAAGAGTGAATTAACTAATATTACTCATTACAAGAAATACACAGTTTCTCCCCCACAGATTCAAAGCTTTAAAAAACCCTCATGGGAAATGCATTGCAAGCAGCAGCCGGGGTCTCAGGGTTAGCCTGAGCTACACCAGAAGCTACCCTCTTCCTGTTTTCACACACTCTACTTCTGTCACGCTCTGCAGTCAGAGAAACCTTCTACCTCTTCCATGGCAAAGCAAGAGCTCTGAGAAAACTGTCCTCCAGCTTGGTCGCAGGGCCCTCCCAAAACTTTTTACTGTATAATCTGTGATGCCTTTTTTTTAAGTTGAGGTCCCTAACGTGGCACTGAATGCCGTGGCATCTGCCCACACCTTTCCTGGAGCTCTTAGGAAGTCAGCGAGGCCGAGCTTTGCTCTGCTTCTGATTGGCCCACTGGAGATACAGTTGGCTGAGAACATTAAAAAAAAAACCATTGCTTCAGGCAGCAGCCGTCACCACAGCACACGGATCTTCACTGTGTTGCTAAAGGTAGGCTGTGTGAATGCAAGAAACTATTTTTAAACAATAGGTTTATTTTTAAAGCCATTCTGTTAAACCGAGCTTCTGCCTGAGATGCTAAAGTGTTATTACTGGAATTATGCATAACCTCACTTCTTTAAATGTTGTGCTTGGCTTCACCATTTGTGGCTGCCATTTTGTGACTGTACTCACCACCCTGTATAAGAATTTCAATGGTGCCCACAGGCTCCAAAACACGGGGGACCCCTGCCTTAGAGCATGAAAATGGATGGCTGGAGGAAAAAAATGAATTTGCACACGGCCAACTGCCAAATATGTGTGTGAGCGGGAATAATGGTTCCAGTTACTCTTGGCATCAACCTTTGACCTGTTCTTTGCCTTCCAAACACTTTTTTCCCTCTGTGTTGGCACTATTCTAGCTTTTATTCCATCCCACCCATACAGAATTAAAGCAGTGTAAGGTTCCCTGCAGAGTTCATTCAAAACTGAGCAGTTCGGGTTATATTTCACTTCACCACTCGTACAAAACCATTATTGTCTACATGCCTGCAGAACAAAATTAAAGGCATGCAAATCTGGAAACATTCTCAGGACGTCCAAGGACACCTCAGTGACAGAATATGGGATAGGCAAGGCTAGGACCGAGAGACAGGTGGGAATCCAGCAACGCAGCAAAAGGAAGGAAAGGATCTTTTCCACCAGTCTTTACTAACACAGAAAAAGGCTTCACACTCTTAACAAAGAAAATAGCTAAGAGAGGAGAGAGATTATCCCTTTACCTTTTCACCTTTAGTGCCACCTGCTGGTAGAACTTCACCGACTCCAGAATCTCCTTTAGGGCCACGCTCACCTTTTTCACCCTGATCCCCTTTTTCACCTTTGGCTCCAACTACAGCAGAAATGGGAAACAAATTATATGTATAAAACAGCTGTTCAAGAGGGCATATGAGAGAGAGGAAGGAGGGTCTGCTGTTGCCATGTGGGAAAATGAAAGATGTTTTGTGTTCACTTTAACTGTTAAAGGTTATCACAAGAAAGTGGATTGATCAAAAAGCACCTAGTAATTACTGTGAATGGCATATCAACAAGATAATCTAAGAAGAAGAAGATAAGAGATTGGATTTATACCCCGCCCCTCACTACCCAAAGGTGTCTCAGAGGGGCTCACAGACTCCTTTCCCTTCCCCTCCCCACAACAGACACCCTGCGAAGTAGGTGGGGCTGAGAGAGCTCTGACAGAAACTGCTCTTTTTCAAGAACAGCTCTTATCAGAACTATGGCTTGCCCAAGGCCATCCAGCCAGGTGCAAGTGGAGGAGTGGGAAATCAAACCCAGTTCTCCCAGATCAGAGTTCGCACACTTAACCACTACACCAAACTGGTTCTCTTGGAAACATGCATATTAAAATATCAGGATTCATAGCAAAGTTGAAGAGGAGTTGGCCAAAGGGCAGCGACTATGCATGCTTACACCATAACTGAAATGGCAAATGTTAACACTACCAAACTGAATGCTCTCAATCTTGCTTCTCTCCTAATATTTTGAACAGACTACCTGGTTTTGGTTTAATGAACATTTATGTATCTAATCAGCCATTCACTGCCTTGCTGAAACACACACATACAATTTAAAGAGTGTTCCATGGCGAGGAGGTGGCTTTGTGAACTTAACAGACACCAGCCCACCATAGTCAGTTTGTGATGAACATACAAGGAACTAATTTCTCAAGGTTTGATTCTGGAGAGAGAAGATACATGTGGACTGACCAGTGAGTGCGCTTCCAAAGTGGCCCTGATGTTGCTAAAATGTGCTCTTTCCTCTTGCACACTCTTGCACCTAAATATCCATTTTCTCTCTGCACAACACTGCTCACTAGCTGAGCTTCATAAGAAATGTTTTGCAGTCATGGAGTTGGATCTCTTGCTCCACCTGACACAGTGACTGCAGGCTTCCCCTTTTTCTTTCCCCCCACCCTGGAGCTTCCTCCTGCCAAGAGAAAGGGAGTTCCTCGTTTTGCAAGACGGCACAGAGTAATAGCTGGGGGGAGAGGGAGAGCAAGAAAAAGGGGAAAGGAGGTAAAATTGCTTCCTCCTTCCTCTCCTGTCAAGGCGGCCCTGCTGATGGAAGTGTCGGTCTGCAGTTGAGCAGTCAGATTCGCCTCCAGGAGCACCGCAGAGACCAATAAGGTTTCTGAGATATGAGCTTTTGAGAATCAAAGTGGAGCCTCCCGGGGCTGAACAGGAACACAGGATTCTTATCTCACTACAGATACTAATCTTCTGCCCCAACGCATTTCCCCCTCTGCTCTAGTCAAGCTGATGACAATACGCATTGCACCTCTGCATCCTTGAGCACGCATCCTTTACAACTCCCCTTCCCATATTCTGACTGAGGTCGAAGGACTCAGAGGTCTCCATTCCAACTCATATCTGACTCTTGAAAGTTTATATCCCCAAAATCTTCTTGGTCTCTGAGATGCTCCCGGACTCAAATCTGGCTGCTGATGGGAGAGGCACAGAGGGCCCCTCTCCCCCCTCTCCCCCCTCCTCACTGCAGCCCACCTCCACACATGCTCCCCACAACTCCAGGAACCAACGTGCTGTGAGGAGGGGAAAGTGGGGAAGACCCGTGACCATAAGCTCCTTCCATCCGTGGCTTGTAGGATGCCACCCCACGGTGTCTTCTTTTTACTCACTTCCATCTAGCAATATCAAGGGCACTTCATCCTCCAGAACTCTGAGCCTCATTTTCACTTTTCAGCCAAGGGGGCTGCCAGGATGAAGGAAACCAGACTTACCGCCTGAAGCAGACGGCGGGGTCCCTCCTGGTTTGGTCCGTTCCGTGTGCAGACTGGGCCTCTCTTCTGGCTGTGCAGGCTCCTTGGCGGTGGGAGGGGACGTGACAGGCGGGGGTTCTGGGAGGCTTGGCAGCACGGCACCCCCCTGGGGGAAGAGCAAACGGGCTCACTTTCTCTGCACCAGGCAGACACAAGCCAACACGCCCCTTCTCCCACCAATGATTCAAATAAACAACAATGATTTCCTTTACTACTGAGTCTGGGTTATTAAGGTACCAACAGTGTAGTGTGCAGAAAGCCCACTGACTTTAAAGAGAAGGTGGACATTCAGAACTATTACAGGGTATTGAAGAAATAAATGCTTGGGCATTTTCTCCCACAAGGCTTGAAATAGGAAACTGAGAAAAGCTGCAAATCTCTAATTAAATATCTTCTCTTTCAAAATAAGCAAAATATTTTAAGGCAGTGCTGTTAAAATAATATTGTTACAGCCAATTCATGCTACTGGAAATGGAGTCTGTTAGCTCTAAGCACCTCCGGTGTTGTAGCACGGCTCCTGGGCTCGCCTAGATGAGTAACAAGCCCTGGAACCTGCTCCTGAAGGAACGGGTGTTACAAAACACTGGGCCTTGTATTGGGTCCAGTCTGGGAATCCAGCAGTTTTTTAAAAAGTATTGCTGCAATTACTGATGCCCAGGCCTTTGCACAAAACAGTCTCCAGCTCTTCTTGTTTCTAACACAAAGCAGATTCTGCTGTTGCTGCACCAACATTAGCGGTGTGGTCCAATCCTGTGCATGCATATTTAAAAAAACAGTCCTACTGAGTTCACTGGGGCTTACGATAGATTATGATTATACTGTTTAAGTGTTCAGTGTAGTTAGAAAGCATCCTCATTAGGAAGATTTTATAGATATAAACACATATTCCTAAACCCAGCTCATAAAATCTTCTTTTTGTTTTTCTACAATATTGATGATTTATCATTTTGATGTGTATTCCTATATTTTCAGTTAGCAAACAATGTATTTAGATATCCTAGGATGCATTATAAGTACACTAATATTTGAAAGTAAGGTAAATATTGCATATCATTGCATTACCTCCCCCATATTTGTTTTGCACGGGCAGGAGGGCCTGTTTCCCACTCTCCAACTATGCAATTGCCTTAAACATTTCCAGAAATTTTACATACCTATACATGGAACATGTCTTTGGAAAACGCAACAGTGGCCAAAGGATTGGAAAAGGTCAGTATACATTCCAGTCCCAAAGAAGGGCAATGCCAAGGAATGTTCAAACTATCGCACAATTGCACTCATATCGCACGCTAGCAAGGTCATGCTCAAGATCCTACAAGCTAGGCTTCAACAGTACGTGGATAGAGAACTGCCAGAAGTACAAGCTGGCTTTCGAAGAGGTAGAGGAACTAGAGATCAAATTGCCAACATTCGCTGGATTATGGAGAAAGCAAGAGAGTACCAGAAAAACATCTACTTCTGCTTCATTGACTATGCTAAAGCCTTTGACTGTGTGGATCACAACAAACTATGGCAGGTCCTTAAAGAGATGGGAGTTCCAGACCACCTCACATGTCCCTTGAGAAACCTGTATAAGGGTCAAGAAGCAACAGTTAGAACCGGATATGGAACAACTGATTGGTTTAGCATAGGAAAAGGAGTACGACAAGGATGTATATTGTCACCTTGCTTATTTAATATATATGCAGAGTACATCATGCGAAATGCTGGCCTGCATGAATCACAAGCCGGAATTAAGATTGCTGGGGAAAAGATCACCAACCTCACATATACAGATGATACCACTCTAATGGCAGAAAGTGAAGAGGACTTAAAGAGCCTCTTGCTCAGAGTAAAAGAGGAGAGCGCAAAAGTGGGCTTGAAGCTCAAAATCAAAAAAACTAAGATCATGGTATCTGGCCCCATCACTCCTTGGCAAATAGAAGGGGAAGCTGTGGAAGTAGTGACAGACTTCACGTTCCTGGGATCCCAGATCACCGCAGACTGTGACTGCAGCCATGAAATTAAAAGACGCCTGCTCCTTGGGAGGAAAGCGATGGCGAACCTAAACAGCATGATAAAAAGTAGAGACATCACCCTGCCAACAAAAGTCCGCATGGTCAAAGCAATGGTATTCCCAGTAGTCATGTATGGCTGCGAGAGTTGGACTATAAGGAAGGCCAAGCGCCGAAGAATAGATTCTTTTGAACTATGGTGCTGGAGAAGACTCTTGAGAGTCCCTTGGACTGCAAGAAGAACAAATCAGTCAATCCTAAAAGAAATCAACCCTGACTGTTCCCTGGAAGGCCAGATAATGAAACTGAAGCTCAAATACTTTGGCCACCAAATGAGAAGGGAGCACTCACTGGAGAAGACCCTGATGCTGGGAAAGATTGAAGGTCAAAGAAGACGGGGACGGCAAAGGATGAGATGGTTAGACAGTGTCATCGATGCAACGAACATGAAATTGAGCAAACTTCAGAGGACGGCGGAAGACAGGAGGGCCTGGCGGGATCTGGTCCATGGGGCCGCAAAGAGTCGGACTCGACTGTGCGACTGAACAACAACAAATACATGGAACAGAACATTTGTGACAATAATACCACTGGCCACAAGGTGGCATGAATGTTCTATATCCAAATACATGTGGAAAATTGAAGACCTCAAAACCTTTACAAACTATACCTGATTCAATGCTCCCTCCAAGCTGTGGAATCCTGTGAGCAAAAATTCTACCTTGTGAGCTACTGGCATTAAAGTTCTGAGCAAGTGATTTGGCTACTGCATAAATTAGTTTGCTCTGGAGCCCTGCTTCCTGAGCTAAGACAAAAATGTGTGAGCTGGAGGCTAAAAAACTGAGCTAGCTCACACTAACTCAGCTTAGAGGGAATACTGGACCTGATAAGGGAAATCTATGACCAGGGTCTCCCGCTTTTCGAAGTTAAAGCTCCAACTGGGGCCTTGAATCATGTACATGAAGTAGAAGGAGGTGAGGGAAGTATAGCTGCTTCCTCCCAGGCTATTTTCCTGAATTTCTAAATCAGTTTCCTCTGGCTGCTACCTGTCTTCCCCAGAGGAAAATATATAAAGACGCCTGTATGTGTATCTCCCACAGAGAACAGTGAAGAGGAAAAGTATTAAACACCACTTCCTCCCACACCACTTCCCTGATCCAATTTCCTTCCTTCCGGGCAGTTGCTTTTAATTTTAATGCAAAGCAGGAGACCTTGATCACTGATTTTCTGTGTCACATCTGGTTTCAGACTCAGTACCCCGAAATCAAGCTATGCTACATGTTTGATCCCTTTTACCCTGGGGGTGTGTGTGTAATTTTTTTCACCTTTATTTGGGGAAGAGTATTTGATTACCATGGATAGAGACAAATGGTCAAATGTGAGGAGTAACCCACACACACACACACAAACACACACACAAACACACGAGCATTCGGAAAGAACAATGATAGCGCCATAACCTGATCTGGTAATATTGCCTGTACACTGTAGCCTAATGTAATATTGTTTTGAATGTGATTATGATAAGAACTGGACTGAAAAGAATTGACTGGGAACTTTCAACACAGCGCCTGTAATGCCCTAAATGGCCAGGATCCCTGCTCCAGGTAGAGACACTTTTAAAAGAGAGGCTACAGCTTTATGCCTTGGCTGTACTTTGTGCCTCACCTTTCACACATACACAAGGCTCCAAGATGTATTATTTAGAAACTGTTTAAAATTGCTAAATGCTGTCTAGAAACATGCAATAAAACACACCCCGCCCACAGGCATTATATTCTAAAAGTAGGAACAAGACACACTAGAGAAGAAAGTAAACCAAAGGGAAGGGGGGTCAGCTAGGGAAAGCTGGCGAGTTCTGCTTATCAGTAAATGAGAACATATCCTGGAGAAACTGGCTGCATGCTCACACACCCACTGCCCTAGATTATTTCTCTGCATAATTACATTTGTCCAGAGTTGGTGCAAACATAGAAGCATTTTAGGTCAAGTTTGTAATGCATAAAACATATGAATAGTGTGACTGAGTGATAGATGCATGGCTGTATTTATTCCAGAGAACTTAAGAACACACATGAACACCAGCCTACCACCCCTTCATGATACAAGGCCCTCTGTTTATTACTTTAACATTGAAATGGGCCCAGGATTCCATATGCCCTACAAAATCTGGACCAGTTTAATGAAATGTAAAAGCATACTTGGGAAATCCAAGTAGTGGGAAGGCTATCAGTGGCTAGCTAAAATGTAGTGGTTGTTTTGGCAACATAATTCTGCTCTGGCTGAGAATGGTGACATCTCAAAACCAAGAAGTTAGCAATTCCTTAGGCAGCATACTCTCAAAGTTGTCTGATTTTTTATTGGAAACGAAACAGTAGACCCTAAACCCTGTTCATCATTTGCTCTGCAGACATTACAGTGGTGGCTCCTGAATATACCTTCTTACAAAGAGGAAAGTGAACATGGAGGTGACATCACATTTCAGAGACCCTCATACTGTTTTAAGTAAGGCACTTGGATAAATATGCTATAGGCAGGTTAGTGCTAAATAAAAAGCTTAGATCACAGAAAAGAACGAACTATTTCTAATGCATATGTTATTGATGTAAAAGATACAATTGCTTAATTGGGAAGGCTTTACTTTGGAAGGCAAATGTTAGTGATCTCACACAGAGTTGTAAAACATCCTTATATCCCTGATGCTCAAATAGTGCCAACAAGCAAGAAGAAGAAGAAGAAGAAGAAGAAGAAGAAGAAGAAGAAGAAGAAGAAGAAGAAGAAGAAGAAGAAGAAGAAGAAGAAGAAGAAGAAGAAGAAGGAGGAGGAGATTGGATTTCTAACCCCCGCCCTTCACTACCCGAAGGAATTCCACAGCAGTTTATGATCCCTTTCCCTTCCCCTCCCCACAACAGACACCCTGCGAGGCAGGTGGGGCTGAGAGAGCTGTCTCAGGAACTGCCCTTGAGAGAACAGCTCTGAAAAAACTTATGACTGACCCAAGGTCACCCCAGCAGCTGCATGTGGAGGAAGGGGGAATCAAATCCGGTTCTCCCAGATTGGAGTCCACGCTCTTAACAATTACACCAAACTGGCTCTGATGCACATTATTTCATGGAGGAGACATGCACATTATTTCAAAAATACTCAGCCTCTGGAGTTGATGACAAGCGCAGGCAAAATACCAGCAGAAGAAAATTAATTTGTGAAATTTGCTCCATGGCAGCATGAATCCAGAAAAAAGAAGATTGTATTGACTTAAATCCATCTTTCTTAAGTAAAAAAGACCTCCCAGAACCTGAAGTAGACATGTAAACTATGTGAATATCAGCTTAACTTCAAGTGAAAGGAATACGTACTAAAAGTAAGTATTACTAATAAAAATACATCTCTAGTGGAGCTACAGAAAATGTGTTTGTCTATTTGCTGTTTCATCCTCATCCTGTCCTTCTGCCAAGGAGCTCAGGGCAGCACATACAGTTCTCTCCTCCTCCATCTCCATTTTACTCTCAAAAGGACCCGCTGCCATAGGTGAGACTGAGAGACAATGACGGCCCCGGGATGACCCAGGGAGTCTTTCATGACAAGCTGGGATGTGAACTCCAAGACACACACACAGGTGAGGCAAGATCACCAATCTTGGGCTTGTCCATAAAATGAAGACCGCAGGCTCATGCAGCCTCAGCTTACCTAGATACAAAAAAGAGCGAGGGGGTTTAAGCCTTTAACGTCCACTCTGTTTTGCATTTCCCAGCCTGTTCCTCTATGAGAAGACATGTTTTTAAAGAACATATTTTTACCCATTAAAATGCTAACAGCAGACTAGGGAGCCAGTTCCAAACGGTGAAACGGAGTGAAGGTTGAAGGATTAACCTTCCTGTCCTTCCCAGGTGTGTCCCCAAGACAGTGGGAGGTTGCACAAGCTGAATTTTATGAAGAGGCAGGCATGTCTTGTCTGTTTGAACTCTCCGTCTTTCCAGTTTCCAGCCCAGCACTCTAACCATCACACACCATGCTGGCTTTCGTAAGAAGGGGGTAAAGATACTGCTAATACTAAAAAGGAAGAAGACAAAAACATTGTGCTCCCAGTTTTGCTTTGTTTGCAGACAAGGGCCAGACATTTGAGGTTAAGAATGGGAAAGTTTTCTAAGTTCACCCGCCGAGCCGTATCAACGTTGGCGCGGCTTTTAAAAGCCGCGCTTTAAAGGGCTTTTCCCCTGCCGTGTGGCAGGGGCCAGCGTTCAAATATTTTGGATCATTTAAAATTTGAAGCAATCAGATCTTTTTAGCAGAGAGAAAAAAGGTTGATATGCATCAGCCTGCAAGGGAGAACTTTCTGTGTCTGAGGGCCTTAGAAGCCAATGGATTGCACCAAGACTGACCACCACCACCCCCTCTCTCTCATGCACACATACCAAGAATCTGAACAGGTCTGCCCTATGCTTAGACAGTCATGCCATTTTATTGGTGTATTTTGTGCAATAAAATTCCTACTTATTTCACCTACTGCTCACATGGCTCTAAAAACAAATCTAAGCACGCAGATCAGTGGTGTTAACCATGGCAAGTAAAGGCAACAGAATCAGCTGATCAGACACAGGTCATCAGAAGAAAAAAGTCAACACTCTGGAATTCTGTGATGCATCACTGAAAACAGCCAGGGATACCTAGCTGAGCAAAGTGAATGCTGCCAAAACACAAGCAGCCAATGTTCATTAATAGGGAATGAGGAGTCCAGTTTAACCAGCTGCTTCAAAGCGTTACTGCCCTGGATCAACCTCGTGTCCTTAACATTATAACATTTCTAAACCCAAACACATTGTTTGGATTAAAATCTCAGTTTTCTCCCACAGAGAGGCAGGTTTCCAGGCTGCAGAGCACATCTGGTGGAGAGATGCTAATTGGCAAACCATCTTTGGACTCTTGGATACAAAAAGAGATTTTCCTCCCAATAACCAAAATGTACAATGCATTGCTGATCCTTGATTTCTATGAACAATGACAGAGACCATATCCACGCATACAATTTACACACAGTACACACATGATATGCCACCAGCACCCTTTTTCAAAATCAAGGTATTCGCCGACTTCATTCACACCTCACTGATAAATTGCTACAGTGCTCTGTGCTTGAAGACTTTTCAAAAGTAGTAACTGACAAAAATGCCACAACCCAATTCTGATTATGGCCAAATCAAGAGAACTGTACTACACCCAGTCCTTTTCCAAGCTGGGCTGCCACTTTGTTTTTCAGCCTGATTCAGAAGGGTGCCTGTCACTTATAAAGGCCTAAAGGACTGAGGACCGTCCAGCCCACCACTCCCTGAGTCTGCACTGCAGATCCTCTATTCTAACAACATCTTGCGGAGTGTTTGCACGGACAGAGGTTCTGCAACGTGGAGGGAAAGATGGAAAGGAACATCTTTGCAAAGCAATAGCCATGTTAGTCTGTGGCACCTTAAAGACTATCATTTACTTCAGTATGAACTCTCATGAGGCACGGCTCACTGTGACTTAGGAACATTTTTGCCAACGGCTAACATCTCGCTTAGCATTTGCTTTTCCCTCCTTTTGCAGATGTAAAGAATGGGTGTGGCCAGAGGTGGGAGCTTTCGGTGTGCAAGCTGAAGGGCACCCTTCAGAGGACTCCTGGCCCTCTGGCTTTCAGCCCACGGTTCATAGCCTATGTCTTCAGATGAGCCAACTATTGAATCCAGAAATGGCTCAAGAGGTAGCTTGTTGTTTAATTTGTTGGTTGGCTCATTCATATGATATTCTTTACTGTTGTAAACTGCTTTGGGTCCCTTTGAGGAGAAAAGCAGAGTAAATACATTCAAATAAATAAGTTTTCAAGAGCCACAGTTTATTTCATGAGATGCATGAGGTATATATTCTCTAGGAAAATACATTTATATTTATATTTATTGTCTTTGTAAGTGTAAGTGTCTCTGCCTACCGGATATACATTTTGTGCACCCTAGAATTCACCCCAGTATGTCAGCCATAACTCTATTTGTGAGTTGGAACCTAGCTTCAAACGAATAGCTGGCAAGGGGGAGGGGGAGGGGCATCAAGCCCTCGAGGCTCCCGGACAAGGGCTTTCTCTCTCACACCTGGCTAGAATGTTGCACCTAAAGGGGTAGAGAGAGGAATAGCCAAACTGCTAGAAAGTAATAGCTTCCTGGGGGACAGGGAGTAGACACTTCCAACAGGAGATTATAAATTCTCTAGATTCAGAGAAGAAACTCTCTTCCATCTTATTTTTATCTTACTGCTTTTGACCAAGGAGGCTTTAGCCGTGTAGGACTAACCCTGTACCTAGGGACTCCAACTTGTCCCAAGGGCAAGGAACGATGGGGAGAGTGTGGAAGGCCTATTATTCCAGAAGGCTTGTGGCTAGGGTTGCCAGGTTGAAATGAGAAGCTGGCAGGGGACTTACTGGGACACTTCGGGAGAGGGGAGGGAAGAAGTGCGATGTGCCTATCTCACCTGGTAGTAGGCATGTTGGGGATGACACTCTGGTTTGGGGGCAAAACGCTATGGTTGCCCCAAAAACCAGACCGTCCCCCCCCCCATCACTGACATGTCGACGTCACTTCTGGGTGACAGAGGCATGTTACGTTTGGGGTGGTAACTTTCCCTTGCCGGCCGGCTGGCCAGCGCCGGAAGGAGTGCTGGAAACCAGGAGATTCTCCCCCCCGCGCACACCGGGGTGGGGGGGGGCTGGCAACCCTACTTGTGGCTGAGGCTCACTATAGCACCTGCATCTCTGGGACTTGCTTGTATACACTACCTTTTTACTTTTGTAATTATATCTCAAACATTCTCTTGAATAAAAGTCAATCTGATCTGGCTGCAGGCTGCTGTTTTATAATAATAATGTTGTTCCATATGTTTGCATTTTAATTGTCAAAAGAAAAAGAAAAAAGAAAAGAAGGTGCTGAATCGCTTTTAAAAGAAACTTGTGAATTATTTTACAGTTTCTGTAGCACACTTTCAGCATTGTAAGTGCTATATTGTTCTCATTCTATCTTCACAACCTCTCCTGCAAAGCAGGTTGAACAGATAGCCTTGCAATTCCCAGGGAGTGGGACTGGGCATCAGTGGGAATTCTAAACTTGACACCTCTTGCCTCTCAACCTCTCCCTTTGATCCATTTCACTATACACTGGCACAACACACAATACCAGATGCCATTCCTAGCTATAAAACGGGCAAACCAGATGGGCAGCTTTTCATCAGCAGGGAGGGAAAATATCTATCAGTTCTCATCGGCTGCTATTAATCACTTGCATTTCCCCGTTGGAAGCAATGCACGTGACTGACACACATGGACGCACCTTTTCCTTTTCTGATGGCTGTGGCTTTTCTTCAGCCCCACTTCCACCATCTCCAGACGCCTAAAAATGTCAAAAAGAAAGGAGGCAGATAAATAGATCAAGAGAGTGATTGCTGCCTGCACTCATTAGATTAACACATTTTGTTTTCCTGCAAACAAACTGCTGGATATATCCGTTCCAAGTAAAGTTTGGTCTGAAAATACGATTCAAGTACCCACTTCACATTGATATGACATATGCGCTTTGGGCATGTCTAGTCATTTGGTTTTCCTGGGAAGAAGTTATTATTCATATCAATTTTGTATTCAAATGTTCATTGATTTTTTTATTAAACATTTTTATTAAACATAGAGGACATTAATCAAGAACAGTACATTTGTGATACATTACTTTCTCAGATGCTGCTGGTTTGACATATTTATAGAGCTACCGTTGTCAACAATAAGACAATAAGTTTATCAATCTTACAATTGTAAGAGATCTATAGGATAAACATTTTTGGCAGTTTATCATTAGTTATCATACAATTCCATAATGGGTACCAAATTGCCAGAAACAGAGCTTTTTGCCTCGCATTGTTCGATGGGGCATTCTTGTAAGCAATCTTTTCCTTCAGATAGAATTGCCAGATTTTGTCATACCGGAGTGTGAGTGTTGGAGGGAGGTTATTTTCCCATCTAATGGCGATAGAGGCTCTGGCAGCTGCCAACAGAAGATCAATTAGTATTTTTTTGGAACTTGGTAGATCACAGTTTTCCCAGAGAGATAGCAACAATAATTCCAGCTAATTTGAAATAAGGTAACCTGTTATAGTATTAATATGTTTGATTATCAGATTCCAAAACTGAGCTATTCGCGGACACGACCACCAACAATGAAGGAAGGAAGCTCTTGACCCACAGCCCTTCCAGCACATCGAGCTCGTGGAAGGATATATTCTGTGGCGAAAGATAGCACCATGTTAAAATGTTGAAGGATTGTACTTTGACATTTATAGAATGCGATTGTAGCGTTGAGGATTTCCAAATAGACTGCCGTTGTTGATTAGATATAATCCTATTACAATCCTGTTCCCAACTTTTCTGATAGGGAAAAGATTTTTCATTATCTGGTTGACCCAGAATGTTGTATAGTGAAGAAATCAGACCTTTAAATGACGCCGTCTCAGATTTTATAATAATTTCAAATGGGGTAAGAGGTTTCATCCCAAAATTTTTGAATTGCGTTGTATTAAATAATGCTGTAATTGCATATATTGAAACCAAGGAAGCCTATAACTTGCCTTCTGATCTAAATCAATTTTGTTCATTAGGATTCCCTTGCATGAAATGCCCAAAGTTCTTGTTAAGTTAGCTTCCCTCCATTTTGTAAATGTGTCTGGATTTAATGCTGGAGGGAACCAGCTCTGACCCACAAACGGAGAGAGCAGAGCTGTATTAGAGACTAATTTTGAGCGCTTTGCATCCCATATCTTTAAAGAGGGTAACACAGATATTCTGTTTTGTTTATATTTGCAGGTCTGTGTTGCTTTCTAACCCATATTACTTCTTGTAGGGCAAAGGATGGAGAGTAGCTTTGCTCTATCTGCTTCCAGTCAGAAGTGGCTGTGGAAGATAGTATAATCACCAGGTGAGACAGTAGAGTCGCCTCATAGTATCTCTTTAGATCTGGCAAACTCATTCCTCCCATTTTCGAGTGTCATCTTATAATTTTGAACTTGACTTTTGACTTGTGGAAGCCCCATATAAATGTGTTCAATGTTGACTGCCACTGCCTAAAATAGGTGTCAGTGATTACAATCAGGATAGTCCCAAAATAGAACCGAATTTTGGGGAACACAAAAGCTTTCACCAGATTGAGTCTGTCTGCCCAAGATAATGGAAATTTATCCCATCTTTGTAGATAAGCCAGGATTTCCTTAAAAAATTTTATATGGTTAACTTTCAGGATATCCTTTAGATTCAATGGGATCCAGACCCCCAATTGTCTCCAGGATTCCATTATCCACTTATATCTAAAGTGTTCTTCAATACATTCTTTAGAATTTGATGCGATGTTATAGTTCTGTTTTGTTCAAATTATCCTGTAAACCTGAGACTTCTATGAACTTCTTTAAGACTTCCTCCACTTTGAGTAGTGATTCTGTTAGATTTGTGAAGTATAAAGACATTTATTAATCTCAACCCCTGATATGAGTTTGTTGTCTCTAATTATGGAAGTGAGTGGTTCCATGGCCAGAGCAAATATAAGTGGGGATAGGGGGCAACCCTGCCGTGTTCCTCTTGTTAAATGGAATTCCTCAGATGTAAAGCCATTAATTCGTATATGTGCTGTAGGGGCTGCATATGGCACTCCAATTGCCCTACAAAAATTGTCCCCCAAACCCATTACTAATAGTTTCTTTCAAAAACAGGGGTTCCAATCTGTCGAAAGCCTTCTCTATATCAAGTGACAATATGGCCACCTCAATCTTGGTTTTTTAAAATATTTTATTTAAGCTTTTCCATAACATTTCAACCATACATTTTTACATGTATAATATTGGCGTCTACTTTTCCTTGTCTTGATTACAGTGAGATATAACATTCAGAGTTTTTCTTATATTATCTGCCAGATTTCTGGAGGGCATAAAGCCAGACTGATCTGGGTGAACATACATTATAAACAAATTAAAATGCCTTCCTAGTAATGCAGTAAATATTTTCATGTCCTAGTTGGGCAAAGAAATCAGCCTGTAAGAACTCGGATTTGTTAAACCTTTCCACTGTTTTGGTATGACAGTTATGGCCGCTTCAGACCAGGACTTAGGGAGTTTGCCCGTAGTTAGGACATGATTACATAATTCCGCTAGAGGACCTGAGAGAATATATGAGAATGTTTTATAATACTTTGATGGAAACCCATCTCTTCCTGGGCTTTTATTGATTTTAAGTGATTTAATTACTTCTGATACCTCCTCAGGGGTTACGGGTCCTTCCATGAGCTCTTTATGATTGTCAGCTATTTTAATATTTCCAAATGTTGTGGATCTAAGATAATTGCATATTTTCTTTTTCTTTTTTTTTGAGCCCCCGGAGGGGATTTTTTATTGATTTTTTTAACTACAAAAAACTACAACAGAAAAGGGGGTTAGGGAACTACATATATGGGAGAAAGTAAAGTACCCACTACTAACTAAAAACCCATGAGAGGAGACCCTCCAACTAGCTTTAAAACATCAAGTCTTCTCATTGTTATTCTTTTTATGAACTGAGTCAAACCCTTTAAAAAAGAAAACCTTTTACCCTCCAAGTTTACATTTAACTGCCCAATAACAGTATCCCCAATCATCCCCCAGAACCAAAGTTCTCAAAGACACAAGTCAGAGTCCTTCAGCATTTACTTCTTCTTTTCCCTTCTCTTTCGCAGCTTGTAGGAACTTTTCGGGGCCGCTGCCCCCTGCTCAGACAAAGAGTCCTTGCCAGATGTACCAGTTTCCAGCTCGCCACTGGACCTGCTGTCCTCTTCTTTTTTCTCATCCTCTGACCTTCCCAGCTGTTCCTTTAGAAATTCTTGAGCTTTAAGAACAGAGTCAATCTTTTCCTTCTTCTCTTTAATCTTAAATGTTACGTCTTCTGGAAATAGCCATTTGTATCCAATTGAATTTGTTTGGAGGAAGAGCACAAGTTCTTTGTATTTCATTCTACATTGCCTTACTTCAAACGGAATATCCTTTAACATTCTAACAGCATTCTCCCCTGCCTTCAAGGGTGTTGCCGCTACTGCTTTCAGGATAGCATCCCTGATGTGCCCCTTCGAGAATCTTACTACAATTTCTCCAGGCAGATTGTTTTTCTTTATATATCCTGAATATGACCTGTAGGCCACATCCATGTCATTGAGTAGCAATTCTGCTTTTTTCCCCTGTTACTGGGGCGAGTAGCTTGCTCATAAGTTCTTTAAGATTCTCTCCTTTGTTCTCAGGTACACCCTGGAAGCGCAGGACCATGTTGGCCTTATCCATTTGTACTTGAAGCATTTGGTCTTCTAAAGAAGTATTTTCTTTTCCAATTTTTGCACTTTCTTCTTCACTTTCTGCGTTGATTCAGCCATTTCCTTTATTTTCTCAGCATCCTGCTTCATTACTTGGATCAAATCTGTTATTTGCGTTTGTTGAGCAGTAATGCTTGTTGTTACTACAGACAACTGCGTTTGTTGGGCTGTAATATTTGCTGTTACCATGGACATCTGTTCTTTAAAGTTGTTTAACTGTTCCAGTAGAGGGCGCATGCACTCAGCTATAGCCTTAGCCATCTCACTGGTCGTTTCCGGCTTTGGGGACTCTAGTTTCATTTTTAAAAGTTTTTCTTTGTCTCTGTCCCTCTTCCCCGCCATCTTTTCCCCCATTTATTTACTTTCGGGATTTTTTTTTGAAGTCTCTGAATATGTGCTTGACTGCTTAGCTCGATTGGGTGAGTACTTCTGGGCAATCGCACGTTTTTCTTCTGCTCCCCCCCCTCGCTCAACAGTTTATGCGCATGGGAGGCGTCACCCCCTCGCTCGCTTTTCCCGTTCCACGGGATAGGGTAGGGAGTGTCATTTCTTTTAAAAATCATTTCTCAGTTGACTCACGTTCATAGTTGGTCTTCCGACCCCGCTTCCTTCATCATTTTCATGCCCGATCTCCTGCGCTTGACACGGTTGGCTTCACTTGTACCATTTGGTCTCTCGGCTGGAAGGACCACTAGAGCGGAGGGGAGCCTTGATTCTCTGGCATTTCGCCATTGAAGAGGCTACCCCTTAAAGCTCCTTGGCCAGGCCCCTGGGCGGGGTTACGAGCCTGCTCGTCCCCTCCTTCCGCCAGAGCACAGAGACACCCCCGGGAGGTCCGGGAGGTGAGTCCATGAGCGTGCCGCCATCAACCGGAAGTGATAATTGCATATTCTGATGGGATCTGAATTCCCTGCTTTGTAGAGCGCCTTGTAAAAAGTCACAAAGGAACCTATAATCTTTTTTGTGTGTTTTTTTTGCAGAACCCCTTTGCTATCAACATAGCTATTTTTTAAAAGAAGATTGCTGATTGATCTTCCAGGCCAGCAATTTCAATGTATGAGGAGAAGAGTGCCAATATTTTTGCTTATTCAGTAGTAATTTTTTGTTTATTTGATGAGTTTCCAGAGATTCTAGGGCTTTTCTCTCAGCCTGTAAAGTTTTGTATATTTTTTAGTATTTGTTCTCTTGTGTTCTAATTCTAAGCTTTGTATGTTCAATAAAGTTTTTTCTCTGAGAGTGTTGCATTGTTTTTTATAGTATGAGGCAATAGATATCAACTTGCCTCAGATCGTGGCCTTCTTGGCGTCTCAAACTGTGGTTACAAGTATATCATCCCCACCATTTTCCTTAAAATAGTTTTGAAGATCTTTTTCTAAATCCTGACGTGTCAAATCATTTAGCAATAAAGAGGTATTTAACCTCCAGTATGTATTGCGTGTGTCATCTCCTGTCAAACTCAGAGTGCCATCCACCCACGCATGATCTGACCATAATGGCGTGCCAATACTTGTTGTCCTAAATTGATTTATCAAAGGGGATGATATTAAAAGGAAGTCTATCCTAGTGTAGATTTCATGCCTACCTGAATAGTACATATAATCCCTGTCTTTGGGATGATGATGTCGCCATATGTCACGAAGATCATATCTCTTAAAGTAAAGAAGCTAAACTCAAAGTTGTATTTTCTTATGCCCCGGTTTATGGTGTTTCTTATGGGTTCTATCTAACATTGGGTCTATTATCTGATTACAGACTCCCCCAATTATGACTTCACCTTCCCTAAATATTTCTAGTTTGTTGAAAACATCTTCAATAAAGAAGACTTGATTTTGGTTAAGAATGTATATTGTCACTACAGTCAACCTTTTTTTCTTCTAGAAGTCCTTTTAAGAAGATAAATCTACCATTGGGATCTATCACTGAGTCTTTTAAAGTGAATCTGACATTTTTGTAGAAAAGTATGGCTACCCCCCTTGACTCTGATGTACCAGGAGCTAAGTATTCCTGCTACGCGATTTGAAGAGCTTGGTATCAGCCTTGTTTATGTGCGTTTCCTGAAGGACTGCCAAATCTGGGTGAAGTTTGACTAGATCCGTTGACACTCTTCTCATCTTGATTTTGTTTAATGGTAAAGTACTTCATATACATAAAATCTCAGGTTTAATCCTCAGCATCTCAAGAAGAAAGAGATGCACAATTGGTTTGACATCTTAAAATGGCTTACTAAGGTTTGTATGCTCAAAATCTGCATAGAGAACACTCACCATATCAGAATCATCCTCCTCTTCCTCGCACTGGACTTCAGCTGCCCGAGGATCTCCTTTCACTTTCAGTTCTGCAATGACACCCTACAAAGCCAGAATCAGGAACAAGGTTAGTCTTCAGCCTCCCTAAAGCAGAAAGCACCATTCCTAAAATGAAGGGAATACAGCCCTTTGAACGAGACCTCAGGCCTGTAGCTAACAACTGATTACATTTCCCATTTGATTTTAAGCCAATATTCATTTCCCATACAGATGATCTAGCTCATGTATTCGTTGGCAGACTCATACTTCAGAGAATCCTCCTGACGGCATCAATTTATCACACCTAATTATTTTTAAAAATTGCCTGTGAGCTGGAATCAAAGACAACATACCTGCACTGATAAAAACTTTAGCATTTAGTGTGAAAATTCCAATGCAAGAAGAACAAAACGGCTGTGCTGGAGAAGCTAATGTGATGACCATTGTGTCTTGTGGCAGGGAGTCTTTGACTCTAGTTCCAGACAGAAGAGTTTTGGCACATCACATACATTAGCTCAACACTCCCAATCTCTATGAGGCACACAGGAACTGTGACAGAACTTCTGGGTGACCCCTGGCAGTGAACACAGCAACCTACCACTAGAAGCAGTATGGGTAGCATACGACAAAAGGACAGAATCTTATATGAATTGTTCATGTGCTTCTTTGAATGCCCTTCAGTCTATATCTTCTTGATGATCCCATCCAAACAATGCAGAAGGGTCGTAGTGAAGGTCACAACACCCCCTTGATCAAAATAATGATGTGTTTTAGGGTTTGTTCTGATGGCACCTTTCCTCTGATTGTATGATAAACTGGACACAAAGAGGTGATGATAGCTCTTGTCAAGCTCGGGTCTCGCTTGCCAAATATTTCCTGTTTCTTATACTCATGTTCTGTTGCATTAGGGGTTCTTGTCGCACATTGTATTATTCCACTGGTTGTGTTATGGATTCACATGTACTCTTATACAGTTCCTATGTTGCACGCAACTTTGCTCTTCATTGCTGGTTATCATCTCTGCTGGGAACACCTTGGGAAGTATATGATCTCATCATTCTGTGTGACTTTGTAGTCTGGGGAACTTCTAGATAATGTAACCGTTAACTTGCAGGTGTTAGGGGCGGTCGCAAGGGTAGGGGCAGACATGTGGCAGGCCAAGTGGGAGCAATGTCTTGTCGCTTGGCATATGTGGAATTTCTTGCTTATAGTATATTGATGGAAATGGCATCTGGGACCCAGTTCCGACACAGAAGCTGTCTATGCTTGGAACCTTCCTACCTCTTAATAAACAAATCTTGCTGCTACAAGAGTGTTTGTGAGAGTGAGTGCATCCAGGACTTGACAGTTCTGCAAGAAAGCAGTATCAGTTATGTAAGGATTCTGTACAATAAACATTTAGTTTCTAGATATCAACCACACAACCATCCAAGTTACCAGAGCTTTGAGCAATTTCTGCAGTGCAATATGGGCAAATAAAGGGACACTTCTTCTAGGAGTCCCGCACTTGGGTGCCAACTGTTTACACAGAATGCCTTATCAGCCCCAGTGTCATGGGCCAGACAGCTGCCACCTCCTTCTCCTCCTTGGATAGAATCCCCCACCAACAGAATCCCTATCTGAGCAGGCAGATCCAGCAGCAGACCCAATGGGGGAAGCATTGGGAAGCGAGAATGCTTCCCAGTCATGGTTGAGCTGCTTGATCTTCTAGGAGAATCCCCACCAGCCTCTCCTGAGCCAGTAGAGCACAGAAGAAAAAGAGATCATTTGGTGGCTCAGGAGAGACATAGGAACACCCACTTGGTTGCTCAGCAATGGTCAGCATTAGTTCCTTGAGTGGAGTACTTGCAGAACCAGGAGTGGCAGGCTGATAGGGAAACAATAAAAGACTGCACCTGTAGGATAGTGAATGCAACTGTAAGGGGCAATATCTGGCCCTCAGGGGATGAGTCAGAAAAAGGTGGAGAAAAAAGGAACATGCTGAGCAAGACTCTGTGTGGAAGTAACCTTGCTTGCCACCCCTCTGTGCACGGAGCTGTTTAGCAAACAGAGCTATACCCTGACCCTGCAGCCTTGTACCCAAGCCCATAGCTTCTGGGGACCCTGGGGGCAACAGGGTCTGCCCTGAACCCCCAATCTTCCCTGGGGTGGAGGGAGCCTGGGGGTGCTGGTCGGGAAGGCAGTGGCAAGAGCAGCTGGCCAGCCAGTAGAGCAACTGAGTGAGAGTGGGCAGGGAAGCAGCATGTGCCTGGCACCAACACAGCTGACTCTGCCCCCATCCCCAGCAAATGCAAAAGGCCTGGCCCCCAGCAGCACCCAGGACAGGGTCTGCCTGGCTGTAATGTGAAAGTGCACTGCGGTTTGGAGGGAAGCTCCAGGGATCAGAGACCAGGATTCTAAACACCATAAAATGTGGGTTGAACCTCCTGACTCCTGAACAAACACTGAAGACCAGCCAAGATTGCCCTCCAATCTTAAAACATACCCCATGGGAGGAAGTTGCATCCATTTTTTTCCCAAGTAAAACTTCCCCCCCACGTAAAAAGTTTGGTATTTTGATGGAAGGAGGATCCGGGTGGGAGCTTAAAACATCTCCAAGTACTAGTTGGCCATTGGTGGCTGCCTGTGCTGACCTGCTTAACTTACTGGCTGGAGCATGCAATTAGCTCTGGTGATTAAATTAGCCACCATGCCCCCTCTGCACCCCCCCCCATGAAAAAAGCTACAAGGCTGCTTTGTATCTTCACTCTGGTAATCTGTGCTTGCTCCTGAAGCCTGGGAGCCAGACCCCTGTATCCTGTCCCTGTTCCCAAGCCTTGGACCTGGACCCCTGGACCCTTGACCCTCCTACCCTGACCCTTGGATTGGACCTTTGGATATCTGACTCTGGACCAGTTTGTAGACCTTGCTCCTGTGTACTTCTGTTCTTGTTGTCATTGTATTTGTGTATCCTGGAAACCCTGGATACAGGAACAGCACCAGGCTTTGCGCTGAACATGTCATCTAGTCTCATAATGCCATGCTTCATAACGGCAAGCAAGTGCACAAGTGCAGCTATAGGCAGGGCCCATCCTAATCATTCGTGTCCTGACATACCAGAGATTAAAGTTAGCCCGTAAAACACTTTCACTCTGGCCTGCTAGCTACGATGGGGCATTTCGGGGCTCTGCCCCCTTAATTACAGGCCCCACCCCACAAGTTTTCATCAAAGAAAACCTTTTTTTATCCTTTTAAAAAAATTCTTAAAATCGGGTGGGCCTGCACTGCAGCGTGCCAAGCCTAGGTCCCAGGTCGTGACAAGCCAGCTGGCACTCCTCCCTCCTCCTGAGACTTGCGAGTCACTGTGGCTGTGCCCTGCCCAGCCTTCTGGTGTAATGGTTAGGAGCACGGACTCTAATCTGTGAGAACCTGGTTTGATTTCCCCTTCCTCCACATGCAGCTGCTGGTGTGACCTGGGGTCAGTCACAAGTTCCCTCAGAGCTGTCCTCCCAAGAGCAGTCTTTGAAAGAGCTCCCTCAGCCCCGCCTACCTCACAGGGTGTCTGTTGTGGGGAGGGGAGGGGTGAGGAGATTGTAAACTCCTTTAAGACTCCTTCGGGTAATGAAGGGCGGGGTATAAATCCAATCTCTTCTTCCCGTCTTCTTTTAAAAAGGTTTTCCTAAAGCCAGGCACACCCGCGCAGAGCCGAGCCCAGGAGCCAACTAGCCAGCTGGCAGTCTTCCCGCCTCCTACGACTCACAAGTAGTACTATTGTTTTCAACCATGCGCGTCCACAGTGCCCTCAGTGGGGACGGGGGCCTGGGCTCGGAAGGGAGTAGGGTTGCCAACTCACTTTTTGCCGGGAGCAGGGGGCTCCCGGCTGGCGTCTTCTTTTCCCCTCAAATGGCGTTGTCCCGCCCCCAGTGTGTGACGTCACTTCCGGGTGACGCACGTGCGGGGGTGGGGTTTCTGCGGGAGTGGGAATCGGGGCTCGAAACCGGGGGGAATTCCGCCCCCGGGGGGGATTTGGGACCCCTAGAAGGGAGGCCCACACCCGAAGGGAAGGGGCAGCAGCTCCTGCAGACCCCTCTCTGCCCCACCACCCGCCCACTTGCTGACTAGACACATTCACTCTCTGGCTGCCCTCCGTGCCCTCTCCTGGGGAATGATGGCCGGGGAAGAGAAGCCAGCGTGGACATCTCCTGTTCCCTGTGGGGCAGCCAAGGGCGGGGAGAGTCGGTGCCATGCTGTTGCTGTCTGTGGAAACGAAAGTGGTGGGGGCGCCTCGCTCAGGCTGGGCAGAGCACTGCCCCTCCTCCATGCCTTGAGAAGCCTGGAAAAAACCCAGCACCCCGACCCTTCCTTCCCTTGCAGGACAGAGGTGGCTACCCGTCGTTCCGCCACTGGAAGCACGACTCCTTCCTTCCCCCACTTTTCTCCCACAGTCAGACCCAAGGCAGCACCAGGAGGGTTTGTGCCGGGGGTGGGGGCCGCCCTTTGCAGGGGCAGGCCCGCTTTCAGGCTTCAAAGGGGAGTGAGGGATCCCTCTCTTGTCCCCATGCCTGTTCATCCAAGAGGACCTGCCTTTCAATAGCTCCAGCAGCCTTCCTGCGATCCGAGGTGAGGCGAGGTGGGAGGCCGGGCTGTTAACTTGCCCAGAATGCTTGCAAGCAGGATATGGGGCTGGGGAGGAGGGAGAGCTGCAGGCAGTGTTCCCTCTAAGCTGAGTTAGTGTGAGCTGGCTCACAGTTTTTTAGCCTCTGGCTCACACATTTTTGTCCTCGCTCAGGAAGGATGGCTCCAGAGCAAACTAATTTATTCAGTAGGCAAATGGCTCGCTCACAGCTTTAATGCCAGGAGCTCACAAAGTAGAATTTTTGCTCACAAGACTCCACATCTTAGAGGGAACATTGGCTGCAGGCAGTGTGGCTTTTGCTTCGCTCCATTTTAAAGGGTCGGGAAGGGGCGTAGAAGGTAATAAGATTAACTGTGGTTTAATCAACTTTAATTAGGTTTAGTTGCATTCTAAAAAAATTTGATGCCCCCCCAAAGTAAAAAAAAAAAATCCTGGCTGCGGGCCTGGTGTCCCTCTTTCACAGTCTGATTCATAAAATAAGTGATCACATTTTCACTAACATTTGGGACTGGCTGACGAGTTGTTGTTTGGAAGTTCCTAATCAAAGGCTCCTAAGTAAATTCACTGTGCCCATACACAAGAAAGGAGACCCATCAGACCCTTGATATTACTGCCCTATCAGCCTGTTGTTAGTTGTGGGTAAATTATGTGCACCACTGCTGTATGGCAAGTTGGTAAGAAAACAAGATAATCTTGGGGAAAGAACAATCTGGCTTCTGAAGGGTTTCAGTTTCGTTTATTGTAATTAGCCAATGTGAGGGCGATCTGACTGCGGCTTCCGAAGGTGAGTAAGTGCCACCTTCTACAGTTTATTATTGATAAGTATACCAGTAATAAGAAGGGATCACTAAGTGCAGCTTTCATGGATCTCAGAAATACTTTTGAAACCCTATCATTATGTGGGTAGTTTTCCATTAATTGCTTAAACATAAACTCTCAGCAGCTGTTCGAGACCGCTGAGTCGAATTAACAGTAATAGAAAAGAAAGTAAACTCTGCAATCATGGGATAAGAGGACAAGTCCTCTTTTTCCCCCTTTTTTTGGATTTATATCTCGCCCTCCCCAAAGGCTCAGGGCGGCTAACAAGGGCATAAGTGCCAGGTTAAAACAATAAAACAATATAAAATTACAGTAATACAATATAATACAATTAATAAAATATCAGTGCTCTAGTAATCACTCCAATCCTAAAACGAAGATGGTGTTCTGGAGATGTTATAGCAGAACAGCAGCAATCTATGTCCCCCCAGCCCTGTCATCCACCAGGAACGTCTCGCACCCCCGATGACACCCGCTCAAGCGGTGGTAAAAGTGCAGCGATAGAAAAGAGCGGTGGTGGAATAATGGCGGCGGCGGCTCCTACTCGGAAGCCTGGCGGAAGAGCTCCGTTTTACAGGCCCTGCGGAACTGCACAAGATCCCGCAGGGCCCGGATCTCTTCTGGGACCTTGTCCTACCAGGTAGGAGCCGCCACCGAAAATGCCCTGGCGACAGCTAGTTTGATGTTCCTGGGGCCTGGAATATCCAGGAGGTTTTGATTCCCTGACCGTAGTGCCCTTGGGGGAACATGCGGGGAAAGGCGGTCCCTCAGGTAGGCCAGACCCTGACCATATAGGGCTTTAAAGGTAAGAACCAGCACTTTGAAGAGAATCCGGAGCGCCATTGGGAGCCAGTGCAGTGCTTTCAGCACAGGCTGGATGTGATCCCGTCTAGGGAGACCCATTAACAGCCTGGCTGCAGCATTCTGCACTAGCTGCAGCTTCCGAATTTGCAACAAAGGCAGCCCCATGTAGAGAGCGTTACAGTAGTCTAACCTCGAGGTGACCGTCGCATGGATCACTGTGGCCAGGTCATCACGGTCGAGGAAGGGGACCAACTGCCGCGCCAGCCGAAGATGGTAAAAGGCCGACTTGGCAGTGGCTGCTACCTGAGCCTCCATCATTAAAGAGGAGTCCAGGAGCACACCCAAAGTCCTAACCTCCGACGCTGGCACCAAAGGCGCCCCATCGAAGGTCGGGAGAGGGAGCCCCAACCCCGGACCGCCCCAACTCAGACCCAGGACCTCCGTCTTTGCCGGGTTTAGTTTCAGCCGACTCAGCCTGATCCAACCAGCCACGGCCTGTAACGCCCTTGTGGATAAAAAATTGGTTAAATAACAGGAAGCAGAGAGAGAGTATAAATGGGCAGTTTTCACAGTGGAAGGTGGTAAGCACTGGGGTACTGCAGGGCTCGGTACTAGGTCTGGTGCTTTTTAACTTGTTCCTTAATGGTTTGGAGTTGGGAGTAAGCAGTTAAGTGGCGAAGTTTGCAGATGACACTAAATTGTTCAGGGTGGTGAGAACCAGGGAGGACTGTGAGGCACTCCAGAGAAATCTGTTGACGATGGGCGAGTGGGCGTCAACGTGGCAGATGGTATACTGATCAAAGCCCGTAATTGAAATTGTACAGAAATTAAATCCCAAGATCAGACTGAACAGTGATCCTGGTGACTGGCCTTTACATTGGAGGGTGAACATTGGTTCACATGTTTGAATTGCTTAATTGTTCTGCCTGCAGGAGCAAACCTTGTTTGTTCTTGCAACTGTCCTTCAGGGCATACTGTGGTCTGAATCAAATATGTGTCAGCTACGCTGCCATATTGTTTATGGACTGAGGGGGCACCCGCCTGACCTGCGTAAGACTGGGTGCCGCATTCCTTTCCCTGTCTTTGTCTGTAACCTTGTACCACTGTCTAGTTGTAGTGTCTTCATATTAATCAACTGTGTGACTGGTTTCGTTTCCCAGCTCGATTCGTTATTCCTTCCCGCCCGCGGGAATCAGGCTGATTGGCCCACGGGTGGGGGGGGGGGGGGTTTGAACTCTGTATATCTCGGTAAGCTTTCCCTTTTTCCTCATTCCTAACAGTGCTTGTGTTCCTGACCAATAGTACTGACAATAAAGTATATGCTTCTTGGAAGACTGTACTCCATTTGTTTGACTGTTGGACCTGACAATATGATAATCTAGCAGGAGGGGCACTAGGGTGGTAGTGTGTATGGCATTCATCTTTCAAGAAATACTTGGACATGACCCCATCTAGATTTTGTAATTTCAGAGTAATCAGACTTCATCCTTGTCAGTTAGAGGAGACACATTTGAGCAATGGCAGTGCTAAAGAACTAGGGATGGGAGTGCATACTGCTTCAGACACTATACAAGGAACCTGCTGGCGGAATCCTTGCCATGGGTAAGGGTTAACACTTTGGAGGCCAAGCACACAGCATGACCATCAGGCAGCAAGCTGCCCCTAGGAATCTGACAGGGAGAGCATTCTTGCTCTAGCACGCTGACTTAGCCAGTTTAATTGGGGTCACTGGCACAATCCCAGAGAAGGACTTGAAAACAATTTTAGCCAATTTTCTGTGTATGCAGCTGCTCTTCAAAGCTACTCCAGAGCAGAGCCATTACTCTGTCATCTTCCACATCTCCCCCTCCCAAGGCAACCTTCCCACTTACAACATCAGTCTCCTTTAAATAAATTTTAAAAAGAAATTAGAAACCGTGTCACGGTGGAGCACAGTGGGAGCAATGGTCCTGCAGACATGGGGGTCGATGACTAGTCAGGTCTTAGCAGGCTAGGCTTCCCATTCTCCCAATGGGGGCGGCGGGGGGGTTGCCCGCTTTCAGGGGGCCCAATCCGGTGGCCCTGATCTGGCTGGGGGGGAACCCCACCCCCCAAACTGCCTCGTTTGCACCAACGTGCCCGGTACAATAACGTCACCCAGAGATGACGTCATCGTGCAGGGCATCCTTAAACATAGAGTGCCCACTGCAACATGCCCTGCACGCTGACGTCACTTCTGGGCAGTGTTACCTCTAAGCTGAGTTAGTGTGAGCTAGCTCATAGTTTTTTAGCCTCTGGCTAATACGTTTTTATCATAGCTCAGGAAGGATGGCTCCAGAGCAGACTAATTTATGCAGTAGCCAAACTGCTCGCTCACAACTTTAATGCCCAGTGACTCACAAAGTAGAATTTTTGCTCACAAGACTCCACAGCTTAGAGGGAGCATTGCTTCTGGGTGATGTCATGGTGGCACGTGTGCAAAGCACGCACGCTGAAGACATTTCAGACCGACGGAGGGACACTCCCCCCACACGCAGCCGGGTAAGACGTGCCACCTGTATAGTAAGTAATGATCAGTACCTTGAATCAAACCCAGATCAGTTGTTTCCATCTTAATTAATGCAAGCAAGCAGCCAACATTTCTAATATATATTAGATAGATTGGTCTTGCATCATTTACAAATCAGTGCTGAATCTTCCTCAGAACCTCTTCAGAATCGTGTGACAGAGCACCAGAATCTCCTCCACTGGCCCATGGTAACGACGGAAAAGGGGACTTCACAGAAACTCTGAATCTTTGCCAGCATGTAGGCGGCATCTTACCAACTGGTGACTCTTCTTTAACCTGCCAGCTGTTTCCATGCCTTCCAGGTTGGAAGTCTTCTGAAGTATGCATGCCTTTACACAATCTCTCTCTCTCAAATGCATACACATCCCTCTAATGAAACAGTTAAGGAGTTCATGGGTCTGGATTATAGTTTACTCAAATACACAATATTAGGAAATGAGAAAGCTAACGTTTTAGTAAACAAAGCTTTGACTGGAACCAGAAAGTCCAAAATTTAAACCTCAGTTTAGATTGTTTTCAGTAAGGGTCCACAAAATAGCTTAATTCAGGGTTAAGTCACACATTTTCCATGGGTTTTGTCTGGGTTTCTCAACCTGACTTTCAGCCAATTGGTCAGTCACACATCAGCTGCAACTTCCCTGCTGGGAACTTAAATCTGGGTCTGATTTGGATTACTATCACAACACAGAGAGAGAAAGAGCCCCCACACACACACCCATCCCCATAACCAAGTTTTCCTGTCCTCACATAGCCCAGATGGTGCTATTTGCCCTGTCAGGGGACTGTACATGTAGCCTACCATTGCACATGCAACCCTGAGTCCAACAGGGCAAACAGCACCCTGCCTAGGCGTGTTTCAGATGGGGGAAATAGGGTGGGGGTGAATGCAGATGCCTTTTCTTGCTGAACCCCACTGTCTCCATTCAAATGGGGCCCACGTGTACTTGGGAATCCAGCTTCTAGTCAGGGGACCCAGACATAAACCACCCGAAACCATAATGTGTGGTCTGCCTCTTAGACCCTTCTGTGAACTATAATTTGTAGGAGCGAAGCCACCATGGCTGCTATGCGGAGCTTGTGATTATTACACGGAGAGCCCTTCCTGCACATGAGTTCACTTCCAGGGCATCAGGCGAGTTTCACTACTAAACCACAAACATCCTTTAAGGACTGCCACCACGATGGGGAAATTGTGGTGAGGCACGACACACAAACAACATGTCATGTTGTGGCAGCTGAGCAATTTTAAAAAGTAGCCATGTGTAAACCTGGCCGGTCTTCAGCATGAATGACATTTGCACTCTGAAAAGGTCATACATGCTGACATCTCCAGCCTCCGCTTCTCCTTCACTCTCCCCCACTGTCGCTTTTTGACAAAACCTTAAGAATGCCCTCACCCCACCCACAACTCCGCCCCTCAAGCCTCCTTTCCCAAACATTTATAAGCTCCTGCCGGATAGCTACAGATGTTTTGTGTGTTGAGATCTTGCCCTTGGAAATTTGTCACGCCTGTTTGTTCAGAAGCAGGATTTATGTATCTCATCTCTTACAGTGAGCCCCCCTGGACCCTCCCCTGCTCCCAGGGTAGGAGAACATGGGACAATGGAGACAGGCAGGAGCAGGCCAGTGGCTGCAAGGAACGGCATGGCCTCAAGTGAGGAAATTCAGACAGAGTCCTCAAGGGGCTCCTTGTTTGTGGGCATTTATTTAGTAATGTACAGACACACATCACATACTTCCGAAAAAGGTTGCCAAGGTGGCTTCCATTTCACTGTGTGCTCTCTCAAACACTATCCAGAACTGCCTCCCATTGTTAACGCGTAGTGACAAGATGTTGGAAAATATGGGTCTACAGGTAAGGAAACGACTACTAATTGTACTAATCTTTGGGAGGAGAAGGGCTGACCCCACTGAGCCATACAGAGGGAAGTGAGAATTTGGGACACCATTCCCAGTTTAGGGCTGTGCTGGATTTTCACCTACAGTAGTCTTCAGAGAGAAGGGTTCTTTTTGAAGGGCGGGAACATTTCACCACTGCCTTTGCTTACTGTTTCCGCATGCTGTGCACCACCTGTTGTTTCCGTGTTCTAGAACTTCATCACCATTTAAGAAAAATAACAACACATGCGTCTTCCTGAGGCAAACCCAGCCAATCAGGTTTGACTATGCAATGATACCATGAAGCCAAACCACAGAGAGGCCAAAGCTTTTTTCCTCACGATAAACAGAACATCCTCTCCTTGCTTCACACAGACCACACTGCCCAAACGAGGGAGGGAGGGAGGGAGGGAGGTGCATGTTGGAGGGGCTGAAGTGCTTCTATGAAATACATGCTCAGACTGTGTTGCCTCAGTCCTAGGCCAATCCCATCTGAAATTCATGCCAGAACCGAGGTCTTTTTTGGAAACTGTGAACCTTCTAGCCTCCAAGGGAGCAGTTGATCTTGAGCAGCCATTTCCACAGGGAGACGGTTCCCCGATGTTGACACACGGCCAGGACCAATGGAGCTGCATTTGCAACACCAGCAGCATGCCCAGGTATGGGAGGGCACCTGTCCCCAGGCCTCCCCTCATGCCCACCATGCTGCCTCCCCCCAGGCCACTGAAGGGCTTTTTGCTTCCCAAAACAAAACCACTAGCCCTTGCTCTGTCACTGTGCTGCCAGCATGCTTGCCCTCTATGCAGCAACGGCTGGTTTTTGGCTTGGCTTGGTTTTTTAAGGGTGCCAGTCAGTGTTCCCTCTAAGCTGAGTTAGTGTGAGCTAGCTCACACTAACTCAGCTTAGAGGGAACATTGGTGCCAGTGCTGCCCTTGCCACTGGCCCTTCGCCACTCTGCCGTGGGAAAGTGGGAGCCGCTGGCTAGGCTGCTGCTCCACCTGTGCAACGGGGGAGGCAGAATCCCCCCATCCTCACAGCCAGGCTGGAGAAGAGACTGAGTGATTCTCCCGGCCTCTCTACGCTCTCCTGGGATGCCACATGTTTTCTCCTTTTCCTCCCTGGGGGCGCAGGGAGTCAGGCAGAGTGCATGGGAGGAGGGTGGGGCAGGCAAGCCCACACCTGCCTGGCCCCAGTGAACAAAGGCAAAAGGCCTTCCATTGGCAGGGGTGGGGGGAGCAGAGGGCATGCGGTGAGACAAGGGAAATGGTACCTATGTAGGTGGGGAGAGCTGGAAAGCCACTCCCACCCATTCCATACGGTGAACAAACAAGCAGGTCTGAGGAAATGGGCTGCAAGACAGGAGATGGCCTGCCAGGGGGCCGACTGCACAGCAAGCTTGGGGGGAAGCTCCCAGAGAACCCACTGCCATTGGGGGAGCAAACTGCCTGCGCGGAAACAGTCCCGTTTCCCAAATTCCTTTCCAAATCCCTGGCCTTACAAAGCAGGAAATGACCACTATTAATTCCCTGATTTTGCCCACTTTAAGTCAGAAGCTGGTCTTTGTTATTTAGACATAGCATCTGTTAAACAATTCTCCATCAGCCTGGTCCTGACACTAATATTTGTTTGCATTCCTCAAGATAATCCACTCAGCATTTATTTATCCTTAACAGCTACTGTATACATCTGAAATCCAACAAAATCTTTCCTGAAAGCTCAAAAGACAAGCCAAACGAGAACATACGGTACTACTGGCCATTTTAAGAAGGGGATCGAAAATGTAGTCTGTCTTCCAGACTTTACTAAAATTTCCATCACCAGCTGAAAAGGCCAGGGTTCACAGCTCTTGATAGACACTGGCAATCGAAGTGAGACATCAAGGCTTCTTGTACGACCCATTAAATGCTTAGGAAGCCTCTTCCAGAGGTAAAAACTAACTCTGCTGGGACATCTGTAACTTCTACTGATTTCTGTGCCCGGCACCTCCCACCCTGAAAGTAGTACAATGGCCGGGGCTCTTCTGCCCTCCAGAAATTAAGACTGCAGTTAAAGCAGATCTACGCATAAAGATGCGTAGTGTCCTTAGGATTTCAGTTTAAAAGAGGATCTGACAATGTCCTACGGTGTGATACTCACTAGTCGTGCAGGATTCCAGATAGGCACAGGCTTCTCCGGCCAGCCCCCACTCCTTCCTGGGGGCTCCAATCCTTCCCCGGCCAGCTGGCAGGCGGGGGAAGCTCCACTCCCAAGCCCCGCGGCCACCCCTCTTCCCTCCCTGCTAAAAGACTTAAAGGGCTTCAGCTGATCAGCGGGAGACCGTGGCCCACTGACCAGCTGGAGGGCCCTTTAAGTCTTTTAGCAGGGAGGGAGAGGGGCCGTCGCCAGCCACAGCTCTGCTTGCAAAAAAAAGACCCTTTAAAGGGTGGGGGCTGCGGTGCGTGCCGGGCTCATTTCCCAATGGTGATTCCCTGCTTGGGATTCAGGCCGCCACCCTGCTCACTGTGAGCCCCACGGCAAGACCTCCCCCTCCCTGCAAAAAGATTTAAAGGGCCCGCCAGGTGGTCAGCAGCCCACCTGATCCCCACAGATCAGCTGAAGCCCTCTACATCTTCCAGCGGGGAGGGGGAGGGGTGGCCGTGGCTTGGGGGCAGGGCTTGGGGGCATCCCTGCCCACCTAACCCACACCCCCCTGGAACAGATGGACAAGGGGACCTGGCAGTCCTATAGCCTCTGCATACATTTAGAATGGAAGATTTGGATTCACTTACGTGAAGCTTCCTTTCTCGGTGGCCCCCGGGGGAGTGGGAGAGTCCCCACACTGGGGATTGGCTCCTCCTCCTGAAGCAGGGTTGGCCCCAGTCACCTCCAAGCCACAGACTCCCTTGGTCAGCCCCACTGTAAACACACTTCTTGCAACCCAGAACTTGTTAACTTTAAGAGCAAACATATAACCTTCAATGAAGCAAACTCTGAAATGGCCCCACAGGCTGAAAGACAGCCCTTTCCACCCTGATGGGGTGGGCAACTACCCACTCCACAAGTCTAGCCTTAAGCCTCCTTTCCAAATGGGTGGGTAGGACTCTCCCATCCAGAGGCCTCCGGAGGTCATCCGGGAGGGCGACCAGTGCTGTCTCCGTCCCGTGACCCGGACAAAAGCCGGACTGGAGGGGATCTAGGATGGAAGCGTCATCCAAAAAGCTCTGAAGCTGCATCGCCACAGCCCTCTCGATTAACTTGCCCAGATAGGGCAAGTTGGAAACTGGCCGGTAGTTCGCCAATTTGGCCGGATCCAAGGATGGCTTTTAAGGAGAGGACGTGCCACTGCTCCCTTAAGCGCTCCTGAGAACAGTCCCTCCGAGAAGGACTTGTTGACTGTTTCCCTAAGGGCACCCTGGAACCCGACATGACCAGCTTTCATCAGCCACGAAGGGCACGGCTCCAGGGAGCAAGGGGTGGGGCATACAGTCGGTAGCAACTTGTCAGCTTCCTCTAGGCTGAGCAGATTGAAATGATCCATAACCCGACCAGAAGACGTGCAAGGGGCCTTGAGCTCACTCACTGTTTCAAATATGGCAGGGAGGTCACAGCGGAGCAACAAGACTTGATCTGCGGAATAGCTCGCAAAAGCCTCACAGCCAATATCCAATTCCCTAGCATTTGGCTTGCCCCGTGGCAAGGTGGTAATAGATCGAATTGTTCTAAACAATTAGGCTGGGTGTGAGCTCGCAGACGCAATCGTAGCCGCGAAGTACTCCGCCACTTTGACTGCCATCTCATAGGATCTCATAAATGTCCTATAAGATGCTCTTGTGACTTTGTCACGGGCACGCCGCCACTGTCTCTCTAACTGTCTTAGCCCTTGTTTCATAAACCACAACTACTGGGTATACCAGGGAGAAAGCTTAGAACGGGGGCACAGAGGGTGCCGGGGAGCGATCTTGTTGATGACCACCGAGAGCAGGCTCTAACAAGCCGCCAGGGGGCATTGGATCCCGGAGAGCCATCTGAAGCCACATTGGGTCCATTTGGCTCCGCGGGCGAGCTAAAATACGCTCGCCACCCAAACAGGGTTGGGGTGCGACATTCAGTTGAGCCCTCAGGGCAAGGTGGTCCGACCATGGCACCGCCAAAGCAGTGATCCAGTCCACTGTAACTCCCGTCACAAAGATCAAATCAAGCGTGTGCCCAGCTCGGTGAGTGGGGGTCGTTACATATTGGGAGAGTCCCAGCACCGTCATGGACGATACCAGGTCTGCTGCCTGGGTAGAGGTCACATCATCGGCATGGACACTGAAATCACCTAGGAGGACTATCAGTCTAGGGTGTTCCAGTGCCCAAACTGATACAGCCTCCACCAGGGACGGCAAGCTGTTGGCCGGCGCATTGGGCGGTCGGTACACTAGCCAAATCACTAAGCTCTCCCTGGTCCTCCAAACCAGGCTGGCACACTCAATGCCCGTGATCTTTGGTGGCAGGAGTGCCCTGAAGGAGTAAGCCTCCTGAATGAATAGGGCTACTCCTCCCCCTAGTCCGTGATTGGTGAAGGGCCGAGAACCTGGGAGGAGCTAGCTGGGAGAGAGCTACTGTCTCCCCGTCTCGCACCCAGGTCTCAGTCATGCACGCCAGGTCTACCTTCTGCTCAAGCATGAAATCCCAAAGGACCATGGTCTTATTGTTTATAGACCTGGCGTTACACAACAACAATGTTGGAGGGGGGTCATTAGTCCCAGCCCCACTGCATACAATCTTTGGGATGGGACGCAGGCTGGAAGGGGGGCGAGCTTTTCTACTTCTCCGCCCCCTTCCCTTGACTCCATGGCTGGTCCCCTGGGTACAGGCTGTGGGTCTTCTCCCCTTTCTGCACCCTGCCTCCCTGGGTTGCTGCAGTCCCTCACCTCAGAGTTCCTTCTCTCTCTCCCTCCCCTTCACCCCTCGGCGACCAAGTCTCAAACCACCTTCTGGGGCGGGGAGGTGGCACCAGCAAAGTCCCCTGTGAACAGGCTATGGGTCTTCTCCCCTTTCTGCACCCTGCCTCCCTAGGTTGCTGAAGTCCCTCACCACAGAGTTCCTTCTCTCCCCCCCCTTCGCACCTCGGCAACCAAGTCTCAAACCACCTTCTGGGGCAGGGAGGTGGCACCGGCAAAGTCCCCTGTGAACAGGCTATGGGTCTTTTCCCCTTTCTGCACCCTGCCTCCCTGGGTCGCTGAAGTCAATCACCTCAGAATTACTTCTCCCCCCCCCCTTCGCCCCTCAGCGACCAAGTCTCAAACCACCTTCTGGGGCGGGGAGCTGGCACCAGCAAAGTCCCCTGGGCACAGGCTGTGGGTCTTCTCCCCTTTTGGCACCCCGCCTCCCTGGGTCGCTGAAGTCAATCACCTCAGAATTACTTCTCTCCCCCCCCCCTTCGCCCCTAAGCGACCACGTCTCAAACCACCTCCTTGGGCGGGGAGGTGATAAAGTCCCCTGGGCACAGGCTGTGGGTCTTCTCCCCTTTCTGCACCGTGCTTCCCTGGGATGCTGAAGTCATAGAATGTTAGGGTTGGAAGGGACCTTGCAGGTCATCTAGTCCAACCCCCCGCACTCTGCAGGAGCATAGCTGAAAGATAGCCCTACATGCCTACATACCTACAACATACTCTAAAGATTGTCATCCAGCCTCCGCTTGAAAACGTCCAGTGAAGGAGCATCCACCACCTCCTGGGGCAGACTGTTCCACTGCTCAACCACTCTTACAGTTAGGAAGTTTCTCCTGATATTTAGCTGGTAACGACTCCCTTGTAATTTCCACCCATTAGATCTAGTCTTGCAATCCAGAGCAAGAGAGGATAGATCTGCTCCATCTTCTACATGACAGCCCTTCAGATATTTGAAGACTGCAATCGTGTCCCCTCTAAGCCTTCTCTTTCTTGGGCTAAACATACCCAACTCTTTCCGCCTTTCCTCGGATTCCAACCCTCTCACCATCCTGGTTGCCTTCTTCTGGACACGCTTGAGCTTGTCAACATCCTTCCTAAAATGTGGTGCCCAAACCTGGACACAGGGCTCCAGGTGAGGCCTGACCATGGCAGAATAGAGCGGAACTACCACCTCCCGTGATCTGGACACAATGCTTCTGTTAATGCATGCTAAGATTGCATTAGCTTTCTTCACAGCCACATCGCACTGCAGGCTTGTGATCAACCAGAACCCCTCGATCCCTTTCACATGTACTGCTGTCAAGCCGAGTCCCTACCATTCTATGTCTGTGCCTTTGATTTTTTGTATCTAAGTGTAGGATGTCGCCCTCACCTTCCTGGTGGCAAAGTACAGAGTAATTTTATGAGGAAGACTTGCCAAGGGGTGTGCCAGTGGCATTAATGAGGGCTGAACTGGGAATTACCTCGTTGAATGCCAGATTAGGTGACCAGTTAGCCTCAATTCAATTGAAATTTTCAATTCCTGATGATTTATTAAGGAATAAAACCCAAGCACGGGAACTGAAGGAATGGGTGTTCAAAAAGGATGGGCTTATGGATCAGGATGTGATGGCACGTCGTCTTACAGCACCATTATTCAAGTTTTTTAAAAGGGATCACTGTAGGTCCCTGTATTTAGAGAAGTTAACCAGCTTTTACAGCTTTAAGATTTCCATCCATGCCCTGAATGATCAGGACTGGACGTTTCTTTGGTATCCCTGCCCCCCCCCACCCTTAGACTTTGCCTTTTTGATATGGGGGAAGTTGATGATATTGCACATTATATTCTGAGATGCCCGTGGCATGAAGCCCTTAGGCTAACTTACATCATTCCTATTATTCCGCAGCGTAATGGACTCTCCAGTCTGGATCTGGTCAAATTTTTACTCTCAGACCTTGACCACTCTGTCTCTAGCAAAATGGCATTATTTGCCTTAGCAACAAGGAAAACCAGAATGAGTTTAGTATTTAACACAAAGTAGAAGTAGTATAGGAGTATACTGATATTTACCATTTTATGACCTGATGTATTATGTTATGGCCTATGGCTAAGACAATAAACTTATACTACTACTAGATTACCAGTCAGGACTGAATCCTCCCACCCTCCCACTCTGAAGGAGGGTGCCACCAGGTTGGCCCCAGGCAGGGTTCTATTTCCACTGGTGCTGGGACTCCCCACGTCACCTGTGCACCCGCCCATGTCCCCGTCACCTGCCTGACGGCAAGGTGATTATAAGTCAGAAGCAAATCCTCCTGTGCTGGCAGCTGATGACGTCCTGAGCATGGACCACCACGTAAGGGGTTCCTCGCAGGGTCCCTGTCCCCTGGGGTTGGGACTCCCCACCTCACCAGACAGCAAAGTGACTACTGGTCAGGGCCACATCCCCCTGAGCTGGGAGGTCATGTTGCCCTGGTCCACAACTGTCACAATGGGATCACACCCAGGGTCCCTGTCCCATGGGGTTGTGACTCCCCGCCTCACCTGCCCACCCATATATCCCTCTGGCCCACCGGACAGCAAAGTAAATAGTGGTCAGGAGGGACTGATTCCCCCCGAGCTGGGACCTCTCGTTTCCCTGCTAACGGACTGGCACATCCTCTACTAGAACAGTTGTCCCCGGGAGAGGAGTCCAACTGCAATTGTATGGGTGGCTCCCAGACCTCAGGTGCTGCAGGGGATTATTCCCCATTTATCATGTTACTAGGAGTAGTAGAAAGGTGGGCCTGGGGAAAGAGCACCCCCCATCCCTGTGTGGGTGTTTCCCAGCCCCCAGGCAGGGCAGAGGGGGTTGGCCTTGCCCAGTGGTCAAACTGCATGTGGGTAGAGCCTCTGTGCGGGTGTTCTCTGGGCCCCAGTCAGGGCACCGGGCGGTTGGCCCTGCCCAGTGGAACCCGGGGAGGGAGCACCCCCCTGCGGGTGTTCCCCAGGCAGGGCGGGGGGTTCAGTCTTGCCCAGATATCACCTTGCCAGTGAATGGAGGGTGGGCCCGGGGAGACAGCACCACCCGTCCCTGTTTGGGTGGTCCCTGGGCAGGGCAGGTGGGTGCTGGCCCTGCCCAGAGTCATGTTGCCAGAGGATGGAGGGTGGGGCCTGGGGAGGGAGCACCCCCCTGTGGTTGTTCCCCGGCCCCCAAGCAGGGCAGGGGGGTTGGTCCTGCCTGGTTGTCATGTTGCTGGTGGGTAGAGGGTGGGGCCTGAGGAGGAGAGAGCGCCACCCATCCACGTGAGGGTGTTCCCTGGGTCCTGGGCAGGACGGAGGGCTCGGCCCTGCCTGGATATCACGTTGCCAGCGGGTAGAGGGTGGGCCTGGGGAGAAAGCGCCACAAACCCGTGCAGGCTTTCCCTGGACCCCAGGCAAGGCAGGAGGGTCAGCCCTGCCTGGATCTCATGTTGCCGGTGGGTGGAGGGTGAGGCCCAGGGAAACAGCACCTCCCACCCCCGTGCGGGTGTTCCACGGGCAGGACAGAGGGGGTTGGCCTTACCCAGTAGTCACGTCGCATGTGGGTAGAGGGTAGGCCCGGGGAGAGAGCACCACCCGTCTCTGAGGGGGTATTCCCCAGGCCCCGGACAGGGCGGGGGGTTCAGTTTTTTTGGTCACTCCCGAACTGGCGGGGGGGGGGAATGTCCCATTGAAAAGCATTGTCTCTTTGGGGGCCTGTAGCTCGGCCCCACGAAGTCCAAGGGGGACCAAACTGGGTGGGCACGTCGAGGAGTGTGAGCTGGAATTATGCTGAGAATTTGGGCCCCTGGGACACCCCAGCGGTCTTTTCTGAATCTGCACCGGTTCACGAACTGGTTCACAACCTGGCCGCAGTCCGGCTTAAGAACCAGTCTGGAAATTGGGTCAGTTCAGTTCAGCCCGGGGCAAAATCTGGAAAGTGCCCATCCCTACTAACAACTGTGACTCAGGGCATTATCACAGAACAGGTTACTCTGGAACTGCTGCAACAATAAAAAATAGGTCTCCAAGCTAAATACTTAGGATCAGGATGCAAGTCATTCCTGCACTGTCAACAACAATGCTCTAAGTACCGATATACCAACACTACAAATGTTTGCACATTATTTTGAATGTATAACACATGAATTTAGACAGTGCTAAACCCACATTGATGTAATGCCGATGTTTGCTTCTTGATCTTGTTTCTCAATATGACTGCAGTTTCTATAAAAATTCCATAAAATAAACTAAACAGCAACACTGAACCAAAACTCCTCTTCTAGAACTGAAAGCAGCCTTAACAATTCCTATATGAGATGCTCTGATTAAACTGAGCAAACCTGTACTTCAGTGCCAGTGACTGTATCTATAAGCTGATGGTGAATGGGGCATAACCATTTGACCAATGTACTTTTTGCCTGATTCCAGGCTAACTGGGCACTTCATTGGGCATGTGTCCATTGGGAGAGGTTGGCAAGGGAATTGCAATGCCAAGCCTTTCCTGGTCAACACAGTCTGGAAACAGGTCCTAAGACAAATCTTGCACTATACATGTAGTTAAGAACTGCAGTTTGGTGAATATAGCCACTGCAGGTCCAGCATAGGTTCAAGAAGAAAAAAACCAATCCTGCAACATACGTTCTAAAAATTGCATCAGCTCCACGATTTACAAACAACCCCTTCAGACCGATGTCTCAAGGGATAAACATTCAGTAACACATCCCAAGATTAAAATAAATCATCATCTTCTTTTAAATCCTATATACAAAGACTTGTGCACAGTAGAAAGAGGATCAAGACGTCTCTCGTATTTTCCATCCTGGCACAGTTTGGGGTTCTGACTACTTTAATCCTTGTCAGGACCCTCAGTCAAAACGACGGTGCTTGTCATTGTGTCAAATGAGGACAGACGGCGCCCCCTGGAAGGTTTTGAAACAGCTTCTCTCCGTCAGGCCTCCCCTCAGCACCACGGCTTCTGCGGGGAATGCAGGGGGGACGAGAACTGGGGGTGGGAGTTTGACGCCCCTGAGTTAAAGGCTCATTTTAACAGTATGTGGGTAGAGAGAGAGTCCACAGTTTGTCAGAAGGTCTCAGCACCAGAATATTCTTGCCTCTCCTGAGCCCCACAAAAGAAGAATGCAGCAGTGGGTTTGATCTCAGTGGGGAGGCCCGGTCTTAGGGGTCACTAGACTCCCATATTATGCCAGTGTCTGGAAATGAAGCTGCTGATAAAAATGTTAATTACTTCCACTTCAGTTTTTACTTTGGATGATACTATGGAATGAAGATTTAGACTCATTTTCAAAATTGTCTACAAAGAAAAAGAGCCTCCAAAGGTGAAAGAGAAAAGTTACCACTCTCACGCAAAAGCACCCGTCTGCTGGCTCCTCACAATACCAAACAACAAAAAAGGGAATTTCACAATATCCCAACTGCACATGGGATACATATAGGTAATTAACATACCTGTCAGATTAAAGTTTTAAAGATGAATTAAACTATGGATATCCCAACTTGTATAAACTGTCCTATATTTTGCAGCATTGCTGAGCTACTTCATACCCAGTGAAGAGAGCAGTCTGCTGTAACAGCCCAAGACGGGAAACAAGACTAGCCACTCATGGTGGCACACCCCACACTGTTTTCTATACCACACTACTACTAGATGAGTATATAAGGAAACACATGCGAGTTAATAGCCCCTGTTGGACCAGAAGTTTCCCCCCTTGTTCTGATTAGCTCCTAAACAGCAAGTCAACCACAGAATAAGCATATTAGGAATTTCTTGTCTCAAAATAACGGATATTCACTACTTGTCTAGATGTACAACACCCCTCCCCCATTCATGCCCAAGAGACCTCTGGCAAAGTTACAGTAACTTGAGTCACAGAAAGATGCCCACTATTCCTGTACCCTGAATCTGCAGTTCCCTGTGGAGCCCCCATCCCCACCCACAATAACTGTGTACATTAACAAAAAAAAGCAAAGGAGGCAACAGCCCAAATGCACAGCTAAGGAGAACACTGCCTGGTGAAAACTCTGCACAGCTCCAAGCCCCATCAAGGGTCATTTTGTTGCTTCTCCCCATTTTCTTGTTGTTCTTCTGACTCCAGCACAGCTGGATACCGTTTTTTGTTGTTTTTTTTTGCTATTCATGATGAAAATTCACCCATTTACTGGATTACTTCAGAAATGATCCCTTGGTTCTCAGCAGTGCTCACCTGATATTTTTCTGGATCAGCCCCTCCAGCTTGGGCAACAAAGAGCCCAGAGCCTTCTTCCAGCTCCATCTCATCGGGCGAGCGCTCAAACCGGACTCGCTCAAATGCCTCGCAGTCCATGTAGAGAACCACCTCTTCCTCCTCGACGCTGATGGCAAAGCGAGTCCACTGGTTGACAAGGGAAGGCACGGTGAATGTGGCAGCCGCATAGGAGTTCTGAGAGCCAGGCTCTGTGTAGTAGAAGAGTATCTGTTGCTTCCCATCCTTGACCTCTGAAAGCTTCACACCCACATAGATGATCGACTGGGAAGCATCTGTGATGGCAAAAAGCACACCAGCCTTGTCCGACGTGGGCTGAACGTGGAACAGGAGTGAGAAGTCTCTGTAAAAAGGGCTGGGGAGGTGGTAGCGGGCCACTTGGCCAGTGTTGGCATCCAGTCCAAACACGTAGCCAGGACTGTGGTCAGGACCGTATATTTTGGTTATCTGGTCTGGCGGGGGATCCCCAATCAGCTCTAAGAGACCAACTTCTGTGCTGAAATTTTCTGTTAAGAGAAGAAAACAGGCATTTCAGAGCCAAGCAGAATAACTCTATACGATGTGGAACACACTCATACAGCAGAACATCCCAATAATCCCAACATACAAAGGGATGTAGCCCAAATCTCTGTTGATAGAAAACCATCAGGTCAGGTTTTTGTCTCAGCCTATTCTCACCAACTTCTAATTGTGGGTTGGACCCAGAGATCCACAGATGGAAGGATCACATATCTTTCTCATTTTCGCTTGCCCCCAGCAGCCGGCACTGGCCACAGGGATGTTTATTCCCAGGATTGCAGGATCCATATGGACAAAGTTGCCCTCTCTTAGCTCTTCTGTCAGCAGACCTATGCTAATGGGAGAGGTAGGACTGGCTGTTTCAGCCCCTTCCCTTTTCCTTCCCCGCTGCCATTTTCTGACCAGTCTAAACTTTTCCTCCAGGACTGGAAAGGACTAAGATGCCAGAAACTCAGCCCTCCACATATTGACAACATGCATGTTTTGCTAACAGGCTATAGCATATACTGCCTGTATGTAACATAACTATGACTTCACATTCAGCTACTAACTGAATAGCTACTGCACACAGAGAGGAACCCTTAGTACCAAAGCTACACATTTGTGAAGAGGGAGTCTCAGATATGATTCACTGAGCTCATAACCCTGCATCTGAAGTCTTCTTATCCTGAATATCTCCCAAGGATAACATTTCGACCCACAGTATTCTGCTTCTTGATGCCTCAACCATTTTACATGACTAACTATTTCTTATTTTAATTCCAAAGGTCACCAGAATAATGGGTCACCACCACGAATAAAGGAATCTCTGTCATACAGACTGATCTACAGAATAAATCTGGGTTTATTGAGAGTTACGGTGCTTTAAAATGCCCAGTGATTTTGAGGGGACTCTCCATATTTACTCTGTTTGAGTAAGTGAAAGTGATCAAGAGAAAAAGATAACATAAGTAACATGGGGGGGGGGAACCAAATGCTGTAACAAAACAATAGCTCATCTTTGATAGTCCTCCTGTTAAGTGAAGCACCATAAAGTCCTCCAGGCCCTGACCTGGGTTGCCCAGACTAGCCAGCTCTGGTCACATCTTGGAAGCTAAGCAGGGTCGGCTTTGGATGGGAGCCCTCCAAGGAATATCAGGGTCGTGTCGTGGAGACAGGCAATGGCAAAGTATCTCTGAACATCTCTTGCCTTGGAAACCCCATAAGGGGACTGCCACATGTCAGCTGTGACTTGACGGCACTTTCCACCACCACCACCAAAGTACCCATCAGAGCAGAGCAAAGTAAAACCGCAGAACACACAATTATTGGCCAGCTCAGTAGTGTGATTCTGGAAATGTCTAAAATGGCGCAAAGATGCTGATAAATGCACAATACCCATTTCTTCAATAACAGTGGTGAATGAGCTTTAGTCTAAAATATCTGCAGCAGATCCTACATGTGGCTATGTGTTACCTCTGGACGTCTGCCGATAGCTTTATTTACTTTGCTCATTACATCCCACTTTATCCTATGGGTTCAGGGTGGATTTGGATTACAGCAATGCCATCAGTTATTTCTCTTGCTCCTCACAATCAAACTAGTAAGTTTGGATAGTTTGAGGAAACAAAGGAGGAAAAACGGAAAATAAGAGATCACGTCCACTCACTGATGCTTTTTTGTCACTATGACTTTCCTTATTTTAAGATACAGTGCTCTGACAAATTCTTTTCACTTTTCTCTTCTAATTCTTAGACCACGAACACAAAAGAAAAACAATATAAATATAGAATTCCCAGATCTTTTTAAAATGATGAACTTTCCCCTTAAATTAGTCTGCTATGAAAGGGAGGGGCTCAACCCTAGCTGATGGGAAAACAGCTACAGATGGACATGGTGGCAGGGCCCCACACTCACTTCTGTTTAAAAGGCAATGGGTTCTAAAGGGCCTCAGTGAAACCAAGGGGCCTGATTCCAGCTTTACATACACATCATCCTGTATTTCTGTAGCTCCAAGGGAAACTGTATATTTAATTCTTCTCCCAAATTCCTCAATGAATGGCAGATATTATGTCTAGAGATATAGGATAAGGCATTTGACAGGATGAAATGGCCTATTATATTCCAGCAAATTATAAGGCATTTTATAGATTACCATCACACAGCTCAGTAAATTGTCCAAGAAAGTGAAACTTTAGGCTCTTCCTGATTCCGCATGCCTAACAGCTACAAACAATTCAGGGATCTGCTGATCCACGAGAGGGCACAGTGTCAAAGAGTTACTGAAATAAAACATGCTGCTTGGTACTTCTTCTCTGGTGTATTTGACTACTTATGTTTAATTTAGCAAACAGCCATAGTGGCTGGACACAGACCAAGACCTAATTCCTAAGACAACTTTCTCCATGTTGGGTGTGTGCATCCTACCTCTGAGCTCTAAGAGTAGCCATTTCACACTCCATATTTGTGAAGACTGAATGAGCCAGAGGCAGAAATTCCAGGCAGGGCAGGGCACTGCAGTGGAAAGCACTGCAGTGGAAACTGGTTTGGAGGCCCATGTGTGCATTCACTAGAAAGAGGTTCATGTGTCGCAAGTCCTCCATGCACCTGGGAATTCTGGAAAAACAGAGTTCCTGACTGCAGGAGGTAAGCCCTATACAAAGTGCATAGGATCCTTACAAATAGCTGCTGATCTGCTGCTTTCCCTCCCCACTCCCACTAGTATTCAAACTCCACAGCTATGTTGTGTGCAAAGGGTTAAAGCAAGAATGTGGAACTGCCACTCATATACCAGTATCTTGATCTGTAATGCATCCACTATAGAAGGAGGAGGAATGTCCACACTTCCACTGCCACCCCTTCACTACATGAATATGTCAATCCCCAGTTGGGGGCAGGGGAATCCCCTGGTTTGGAGGCCCTCCTCCCACTTCAGGGTTATCAGAAAGCGGGGGGGATGTCCACTGGGTGCTCCATTATACCCTATGGAGACCGGTCCCCTTAGGGTACAATGGAGAAGCAATCCATGGGTATCTGGGGCTTGAGGGGGGCTGTTTTTTGAGGTAGAGGCACCAAAAGTTCAGCACAGCATCTGGTTCCTCTCCTCAACCCCCTTCCCCCCGTTTCAAAAAGATTGGACCATGGGGTCCAATTTTATGAGCCCCAAAAGAAGGTGCCCCCATCCTCCATTATTTCCAATGGAGGGAAGGCATTCAAAAGTAATGCAGTCCCTTTAAATGTGATGGCCAGAACTTCTTTTGGAGTTCAATCCTGCTTCTTCCCTCCCCTCTCCTGGAGGCTCCTGGAAAGTCCACCGCCAGCTTGTCAGCCTCACCTGGCAACCCTAAATGGCTTGGGTGGAGAATGAGTTGAGAGCAACCACTGTGTTCAAAGCACAAGCTCCTACCATGGAATCACAGGAACCTTCTGGATATGGGGGGGTGGACCTGGAAGTGAAATCACAGGATGTGACATCACAAAAGTGATGCCACATCCTTGCTCCTGGCTCCACCCCCCAAAGTCTCCTGGCTCCACCCCCAAAGTCTCCAGATATTTTTTGAGTTGAACCTGGCAACCGTACCACTGCAGGAGAACTTTGGCATGATCATAACCTCTACTTCTATACTGATTTGCAGCACACTTCAATTTATACATAGTCTCACAGAAGAGGTTACTTGTGTAAGAGAAGATAGTTTAAGATGGGTAGCTGTAGTAGTAGAATAAAATTCATGTCCAGTAGCACCTTAAAGAAGAGCAACTTTTCCAGGGTATAAGATTTCATCAGTCAAAGCTCACTTATTTATTCTCTTTGTATCTGACGAAATCAGCTTTCACCTTAAAGAAGAGCAACTTTTCCAGGGTATAAGATTTCATCAGTCAAAGCTCACTTATCTATTCATTCTCTTTGTATCTGACGAAATCAGCTTTGACTCACAAAAACTTATACCCTGGAAAACATTTGTTGGTCTTTAAGGTCCTAAGGTAAAGGTAAAGGTCTCCCTTGCTCGAAAGCCAGTCGAGTCCGACTCTAGGGTTGCGGTGCTCATCGCCGTTTCCAAGCCAAAGAGCCAGCGCTGTCCGAAGACGTTTCCGTGGTCAAGTGGCCGGCATGACTAAACACCGAGGTGCACGGAACGCTGTTACCTTCCCACCAAAGTGGTACCTATTTATCTACTTGCAATTTCTTGCTTTCGAACTGCTAGGTTGGCAGGAGCTGGAACTAGAGACGGGAGCTCACTCCGTCATGCGGCAACTCGGGTCTCGAACTGCTGAACTACTGACCTTCCACAGCCTGCAGTTCAGCATCTTAACCACTTGAGCCACTGCAGCTCCTAAGGTCCTACTGGACTTGAATTCTGTTCAAGTCAGAGAGGAACAAGCCTTAGACTTGTGGGGTCATTCCTCAACTAAGATCTACTTTTTTTAGTGACCACTGAGATGTATGCAAGCTCCCATATAAGCAGATCCTTCTTATGAAATCCATCGACAACAAAAAAGGAATGGAAATAACACAATTATGGAATCCACATACAGGTGCCCAGTTCTCATGAAAGCATGTACATCTTTAAGTTTATTCCTGGATTTCGATATATGGAAAACCCACAATGCAAATCAGTGTGAACTAGCCCTAAATAATTACACATCATTAGTTTAATTGACAAACAAACAAGGGGTAACAATTCAATCATGCTGTCTATTTGGAAAACTTTGTCTAGATGGATATATGCATTGTAGTTTTGTAGTGTTTTGAAGGTTGAGCAGATTGCTTTTCTACCAGTGTCCATAACTGCTATCAATTCTAAATGTTTTTTTAATTGCATCATTTCAAAATTCTGAATGAAAATCCAAGGATTGATTTTACCATACAGAGGCCAGTTTGAATTTTAACCTCTGCCTTATACTACCATGTGGACTTCCTGGACAGAAACCCTTGCTAAACATACTACGGGGCACAAAGCAGTACAACAGCACAAATACATTCGCTCTCAGCTAACGTGGTTTAGTTACCCTGAGACACGATCGTAATGATTTTTAATTTAAATTCTATGCCCTATAATTACACAGTGTAATCATATGAAAACCAATTAAAACTGAATGCAAACTTGAGCATTGAAATGCTGAACTGCAACATGGGCAGAGAACAAAGCATACCAGCAGCTGGAAACTGTGATCTACAAAAACCGCAAGAAACAAGGACATCCTGGCCGAAGAATATAATGCTAAATGTTGAGAAGTAATGTTTAGAGCCTATAGAGCCACTTGCTCAAAGACTACATAGCTGGGAAACGGAAGATTTGTCTTCACTTGGTGTGAAGCTTCCTTCTCCAGTGGTCCTGGGAGTGGGGCAGCCCTGACTCCTGGGGTCACAGCTCCTCCTCCCTGCAGGCAGGGCCGTCCAACAAATCTCAGTCCCGGAGGGGAGGGGCTTGTCCTCTGATTCCCCATTCTTTGTTTCTACAAAGACAAAAAAGGGGGCTTCTCTTCCCCAAGAGGGGCAAAAAACCCCTCCCCCTAACTATGTACATAATGAGAACCTTTGTAACAGAAATTCTGAGGCCCGTATAATAGCCTTGCCTCTCCACCCCATACCACTGGGTCATGGAACAATGGACCCCTTCTGTGTCCTTTTGCTTTTTTGGGGTGTGTGTGTGTGTGTGTGTCCCTGATTCATTCCCACACCACCATGGGCCAAAGAAACTGCTGCCCTCAAGGGTGGGGTGGACTGACCCACTCCTGGACCACTGAGAAGGAAGCTTCACGGTAAGTGAAGACAAATCTTCCCTTCTCCAGTGGTCTTGGGAGCGGGGCAGTCCTGACTCCTGGGTCTTAACAAAGCAGTGCCCTCCCAGCGTGGGTACAGCAGCTTCCTGGTCTACATGGTGTGCCGTAGCACCCTCCTACCGAAAGCTGCCTCAGTGGAAGGTAACTTATCAATTCAGTAGTGTCTTGTAAAGGAGTGCAAGGACTTCCACACAGCAGCCTTACATATCGTCTCCAGAGATGGAAAAGCTCTATACACCGCCGATACAGCTGCCCCCCCCTCAAGGAGTGTGCCATGATGCTCTGAGGCGGGTCCAACCCCTTAGCTTTGTATGCCGCTATAATACACCCCCTAAGCCACCTACTCAGGGTTGAGGCAGAAATTCTTTTCCCTGGCACTGACTTTCTAAAGGAGGTGAATAAGGCATCTGTGGTTCTCAAGTGTTTAGTCCTATCCAAATAGAAACCGAGTGCTCTGCACACATCCAGGCAATGCCATTCCTTCTCCCTAGCATGCTTGGGGTTGGGACAGAAGGATGGAAGTACTATTTCTTCAGATTTATAAAAGATCGAGTTCACCTTAGGGATGAAAGCTGGGTCTGGGCATAGCACCACCCTGTCGTTGTGGAAGACGCACAATTCTTTGTGTGTGGATAAGGCTCTTAATTCTGAAACCCACCTAGCCAATGTAATGCCCACCAAGAAGGCTGTTCTGAATGATCCTTCAAACGGCAAGAAGCCACTGGTTCAAAGGGTTCCTTACATAAGGCTCTAAGAACCACATTAAGGTTCCAAGCTGGAAAACGATGGGCCTGCCTTGGGTAGGTTTATGAGAGAGACACTCCTCGGGAATCTTTTAACATGAGGGTGTTGTACCAGTGACCGCCCTTTCTTAGCCCCCCCCGCACTGCCAAGATGGCTGCTACCTGACATTTCAAAGCACTGGTACTGAGGCCCTTTTCCAGACCTTGTTGCAAGAAGGCTAAGATGTCACCCACTGAGGCTGTTGGTGGGTCTAATTCTCTACCCATGCACCAAGAACAAAATCCCCACTAGGTTGCATTGTAGACTGTTTGTGGATCCCCTTCTGGATGCCAACATAGTTTCCACCACCCCCACCACCCCTCTGAGTATCCCATGGTATTTAACTGTTGCCGCTCAATTTGGGACAAGGGCAGCCCCATGTATTTCTGGATGCCAACATAGTTTCCACACACACACACACCCCGAGTATCCCATGGTATTTAACTGTTGCCACTCAATTTGGGACAAGGGCAGCCCCATGTAGAGAGCATTGCAGTAGTCCAATCTCGAGGTAACCATAGCATGGATCACCATTGCCAGGTCATTGCATTTGAGGAAGGGAACCACCTGCCTAATCAGCCATAGGTGGTAAAAGGCTGCCTTGGTAGTGGCTGCTACCTGAGCCTCTATTGCTAAGGCGGCATCCAGGAGCACTCCCAAACTCCTGGCCCTCGGCACTGGCAACAACGGCGGCCCATCAAAGGTCGGTAGTGGGATCCCTACCCCTGACCCGCTCCGACTCAGGCACAGGACCTCCGTCTTCACTGGATTCAATGTTAATCGGCTCAGTCTAAGCCAGCCCGCCATGTCCTGAAGCACCCGATCCAGGTCATATGGGGTAGAGTCGGACTGACCACCCAACAACAGATATAGCTGGGTGTGGTCTGCATATTGGTGACACCCTAGCCTGTGCCTCCAGGTAATCTGGGCAAGGGGGCGTATGTAGATGTTAAACAACATTGGGGATAGCACTGCCCCTTGGGAAACCCCGCAGGTCAGTGGGTGCCTCTGGGACGTCTGATCCCCTAATGCCATCCTCTGTCCCTAACCTCGGAGAAAGGAGACAAGCCACTGCAAGGCAAACCCCTGAATCCCAGTGTCAGCAAGGCGGTGGATCAGTAACTGATGGTCAACCGTGTTGAACGCCGCCGGCAGGTTATGACATGTTATGTCAGCACTTGCAGGATTGGGAACAGACTTTCATTATAAGGTAATACGTAGTTTTGCCCTGAGAAAGTAGCTAGCACCTTGTGTGCATGATTTTCCATATATTTCATATTTCAGAGTGAATAGGCATTGAGTGCCCCAGTTCAAAATTAAAGCTGAATATGGGGGGGGGGGACCGCTGGAGAATTCCCAAGGAGGCCAATTCTCCCCCTTGAACAGCTTCTTCCCATTCTAGCTTCAGTCCTTGGAACCTGTATCTTGAGAACTGTATCAGGGGCAACTCCACTGGAAAATTCTCCCCTAGATTCTTTGTACAAGTCCCCCTACTGCATTTCATTCCACAAGAACAGCGTTTTACTGATTTTCCAAGGCTTGCATGAAACTTACCATCGCATCAGCATCTGGTCCCTTCTGGCGGGGACTCGGTGGGGACCAACGCTCCCTCTAAGCTGCGGAGTCTTGTGAGCAAAAATGCTACTTTGCGAGCTCCTGGCATTAAAGTTGTGAGCGAGCGATTTGGCTACTGCATGAATTAGTTTGCTCTGGACCCATCCTTCCCGAGCTAAGACAAAAATGTATGAGTCAGAGGCTAAAAAACTGTGAGCTTGCGCACACTAACTTTTTTTGGCTGACGGCGCACACATTTTTGTCTTAGCTCAGGAAGGAGGGCTCCAGAGCAAAGTGATTTATGCAGCAGCCCAATCGCTCACTCACAACTTTAATGCCAGGAGCTCACAGAGTAGCATTGTTGCTCACAGGACTCCACAGCTTAGAGGGAGCGTTGGTAGGGACTAATTTACACCAGCAAGTAGTTCAGCAATGCCACAGTTTATATTTTTTGCATGGGATTTTTTTTCCCAGCTAGAAATTCCTGCAGCAGCTCTCCTGTGGCTCTGATTAGGGCCCACATGAGAAAGGTCACCCTGAGAATGTGCACTTGGCAGAACTGAACCAGGGCACTCAGTGCCTATTTACTCTGAAAGGGGCTCTCTCACTGATCAGGCCAAAGTAGAAAAACAGCACAGATGATGTTTAGTGCCAGGATAAATTGTTGAGAACTAGGGAAACTTATCCAAGAAACTCAATGGGCAAATTAAGGTGGGTTTGGGAACAGACTCTGAATAGAGTCATTAATCACAACTACATTTCAGAAACACAGATCTGCATGAACAGAACAGGAAGAATCCTCCACTCCATAAGGTTTTACAGATGCAAGCTTGTAATCAGAGTAAGAAGTACTTCCAGGCAATTAAACAGAAATTTTTGATAAACCAACATGACTAAAATTATCTGCATTAGGGTACATAGTCATGAGAACTATTCAAAACTATTATGGGCTAGTCACCATTGTGGCCCTGTTTGCAAGGCTGATTTAGATAACATGTTTAAAAACTGTTTAGTCCTCCCTTATGGTGGACAGAAGACAACTCAGACACTGACTACCCTGCTGTTATAAAAGGAATCAGCCCCCTTTGCTTTATTCCTAACTAGGAACAAGGCCCGTTGTTGAAATAAATACAACGAGCTGTAGAAAGAGGCTCTGGGAGAGTGCCCCAGCTTTGGGCACACAGTGTGAATTAGCTGTGGCGACCTCAGCAGGGTATGATGACAGAGTCCACCGTTTTCTCCAGAGGAACTGATCTCTGCTACCTGAGCAGCCCTCACCTGGAGTGGAGATTGACATATGTAATATTATTTTTTCATATTGTGCAAAATAAAATAAAGCAACTATGTTCACAATGAAAACATGAACAATACAAACAACACATAACAGTATAAAACAAGCCAGGTAGCTGTGTTAGTCTGTCTGTAGCAGTAGAAAAGAGCAAGAGTCCCGTAGCAGTTCAGTCCTGTCCTGAAAAACACAAAACATCAGACTATAGCACTACAGATAAGATTAGAATTTCAACAACCTCCTCAGGAAGCAGGAAACCTCCTCAGGAAACAAAAGAACCTCCTCAGGAAAGCTCCTCCATTAGCATGTCCGTAGCCTGGGGAACTCCTACAAGACAATGACTCAGCCCTACCCACATTCTGGAGTAGACATAAATTTACGGCCTACCATTTTCTTCTCACCTTGACACAGAGAGTATTCCATCTTTCTGTGTTTATACCTCTGAGGATGCCAGTCACAGTTACTGGCGAAACGTTAGGTTCTACAATGCCAAGACCACGGCCACACATCCCGGAAAATCTACAGCAACTAATGAACTCCAGCTGTGAAAGCCTTCGACAACATATAGTCCAGTAGCACCTTAAAGACTAACAAAATATGAGGCAGGGTATGAGCTCTATCTGAAGAAGTAACCTTGCCCCATATTTTGTTAGCATAAAAAAGGCCAGGGACCTTTTCATAAAATCTGGAAAAGAGTGTTTTCAGCTGTAATATTTGATGAATGTTTGTAAGTCCATATTAAAGACATGTCTGATTTTCACAAGGTACCTCTTTGTAGTATTTTTACAGAGATGTATGTCTCTCCAGCATGAGGAACACCTCTTTTCTGTATCATGTGAAATGATACCACAATCACTTTGACACTGGAAATCATCACCAACCTCCATGTTTATAATGGCTCTTTGGCTTGAGCTTGTCAGACTCCTAGTCAAGTTACTCTCAACAACACTCTCTTTGGCAGTGATATGTTTATTGAGTTATAAGCAAGATCTAGGTCATAACGATATTGTGTCAGATCTGAAGATTTTGGCGGGTACAATCATAGATATAGATAATTCAAAAGTGACCCCTCCTAAGGCCCAGTCATACGTCACATCCACTCCACCTAGCCACCGCGTCTCTACCCACTTTCACCTGGGAAATATACAATCCCATTATCTACAGAAGCAAGCTGGCACCAAAAGTTTCAAGGACATTCCTCTGGGAGAGGAAGGCTTCTTTGGAAGAGTTATGGCCTCTAAGATAGTGCAGTCACACACTCCACACTCAGTCCCCCACCTAAGGAATTCCCTTCCCCCCAGCATCTATGGCAAACTGAGCAGAGCAATGTTTGACAGAGCTCCAAAGACAGCTCTAGGAATGAAACTTGCAGCAAGTCTAGCAGACTTTGGCTAGGAAACAAAGAAGCTTGGAGCTTTTGCAAATTCTAAACTATATTTTTCATAGTGACCTTGTTTCCCCATTGTGTAAATTTATTTGTAAAATGAGGTACTGCTCATACTTTTACAGCAGGAAAGCACTGTTAAAGTACAAAGCTAGGTACGCATATCTCCCTTATAAATAAAAGCCGAATGGTGGTGGCACTTCTCTAGAACATTCCACACGCTCCAAAATCAGTTCGCTCTCTGATCTGTCATTCAGAGGGTCTCCCTATCCACTGGCTGCTTTGCCTGAGTCCTGCCTCCAACATTCTAGTCCTGCTTCTGTTCTCCTCCCCCCCCCATAGCCAGTCAGAAAATAGAGGTTATTTGCATATGCAGCCTCATTGGCCTTTGCCTCGGAACACAGAGGTCATTTGCATATGCGACTTGATTGGCTTTTGCCTCTAACATTCTAAACAGTTTGCTCTTCTGAGGTAAAATGTGTCCAATCTCCAGGTGAGGGCTGGAGATCACTCAGAATTACAACAGCTTTCCAGACGGCAGAGATCAGTTCCCCTGGAGAAAATGGTGGGCTCTGTATCCTTATATGCTGCTGAGGTGGCCCCCATGACAGCCAATGTGACGTAGAACTCAGGGCTTCAGAGCACGGGAGAGGCTGCAGGTGTGTGGGGGGTGGAAAGCTGAAGAGTGAGGGGGAAATAAAGGTAGGTTGATGATTGGCTGGGAAGGAGATAGGGTTGCCAACTCCAGGTGGGAAATTCCAGGAGATGTGAGGGATGGAGCCTGGAGAGGGTGAGGTTTCAGGAGGCATGGGACCTCGGACAGGTACAAAATAGGCAGGGCCGACAAACTTTGATCCCAGAGAGGAGGGGCTTATCCTCTGATCCCCAGTCATACCGAAAGCCACCTCCGAGCTGCTGTAAATCCACTTAAAAAATAACTCCTTCCCCCTCAGACAACTGGGGAATACCATCACAGCCATGGGCTTAAACAAATACAAACCTGTATTTTAACCATTAGAGAAAACAAACAGCAACAGTCCACCACATAATGTAATCAGTTAGACCATATTCATGAACAGCTGAACCACTGTAAAACCTCATGTCCAACTACAGGTCCCGAGGACCAGAAGTTCTGTCCATCCAAAGAGGGTGGGTAGGGCTGCCCCACTCCTGACCACCAAGAAGGAAGCTTCACGGTAAGTGAATACAAATCTTCCATACTCCGGTGGTCCATGAGTGGGGCAGTCCTTGACTCCTTACTCCTGGGATGTAAAAAAGCAGTGCTCCCCCCGGGTGGGTCTCTTGCCTCTGCTCTCCCCAGGCTCTTCACTGAGCATCTGTCCCCCAAACCACTGCACACCACCGCGGCTGGATGGGGGGGGAGAGCAGTTTACCGCCGCCTTCTCAGCGGGGTCCGAGGCATTCCTCTCAGTGCCGCAACCACCTGGGGGCCTCCCAGAACTGCCAGCGCCGGATCCATTGTAATTCGAGGCCTGCAGCTCTCAAATATGTTTTAGGGCTGGAAGGTAAGTACCTTCTCCCATTGCACTTTAGGTCTCCGCTTCTTCTTCTGACCTTCCGGTCTCTTCTGGGATCGTCGTGCTCTTCAGAGCACAGCCAGCACGTCCTGCTCAGAAGGCAGGGCCGGTAAGACTGGGGATCAGAGGATAAGCCCCTCCGCTCTGGGATCAAAGTTTGCCAGCCCTGCCTACGGAAGGGGGAGGTGCTTTCCCAGGAGTAAGGAGTCAAGGACTGCCCCACTCCTGGACCACCGGAAAATTACAACTGTTCTTTAGGTAGCAAAGATCAGTTCCTCTGGAGAAAATGGTGGACTCAGTGTCATTATACCCTGCTGAGGTCACCACAGCAAATTGACACTGAGTGTCCAAGGCCGCGTCACCCGCCCAGAGCCTCTTTCTAGAGGCCGTTGTATTTATTTCCACAATGGGCCTTTTTCCTAGTGAGAATATAAATCCCAAATTGCAGACACACAAATGTGAATAATACCTTGTACTTCCCCATCCACCCACACAACCTCATTTTCATACACACAATGGTCATTCTGAACTGGCAGAATTTTTACTAAATTGTGGAACACCCAGTAATCCCAAAGGATGACAATAGCAACAGCAATATTCCATCGGATTTGGCAAAACAGGTTGCCATGGTTAGAGAACTGACATGATAATATGGACTGAAATTGAATACTGCTTTTAAAGCAGCAGAAAAATATATATATCTCTAGAGGGAAATTACTGTAATACCACACACACACAAACACTCTTTGAGATGAAAATATTTCCTTGAAAGCTCTATTTATGAACTCCTGAAGTGGCCCCTTGTAGCTTTGCAATTTTTTAAATGGAAGTTATCCACATATACACACACTTCCAAAAAGTTACTTTCAGGGCTGCTGAGAATCACCATGCCCACATCAATGCACTGTACATGACTGCAGGAGTAGGTGGTTGATGGGACAAACACAAGACTTCTGAATTCCTGGGTACCAGAAGAGGCAACATTCTTGACACTCAAGTGGCCCGCAATTTCCTACTCCAGCCAGCATTATAGAGCAGGCAGGAAACAGCTTGGTACAAAAAAATAAATTATGTCAGAAACTAAAGTCCTTCAAGGGCTCCCCCAATGAAATATTTGGTCAGCTGCTGAAGCTAAAAATACCAACTTTTTTAAAAAAATCAGAGTCAAACTCGCTCTCTTAAAACATGTCTGTGTCAGCCGCTTTCCCCAGAATACAGCTGGAAACAGCTGGCATCACACATACAACCATCCACGATTAGGGCTCCATTTTCAAGGGCTGCAGGTTTCATTCCCAGAGCTGTCTTTGGAGTTCAAGCCAAAGAGACATTATAAACATGGAGGTTGTTGATGATTTTCAGTGTCAAAGTGGTTGTGGTGTCATTTCACGTGATACAGAAAAGAGGTGTTCATTGTGCAGGAGAGACATACATCTCTGTAAAAATACTACAAACAGGTACCTTGTGAAACTTCCAGACATGTCTTTAAAATGTTATCATGATGCGTGCATGAGGCCAATGCCTGCATCAGTACTGCTCCAGTCCTTTTCAATTAGATGTTCCATTGTCAGTTTGGGAAGCAAAAGGGGAAATGGTGGTGCAGACCAATGCTCCTTCTAAGCTGTGGAGTCCTGTGAGCAGAAATTCTACTTTGTGAGCTACCGGCATTAAAGTTGTGAGCGAGTGATCTGGCTACTGCATAAATTAGTTTGCTCTGGAGCTCCTTCCTGAGCTAAGACAAAAATCTGAGAGCTGGAGGCTAAAAAACTGTGAACTAGTTCACTCTAACTCAGCTTAGAGGGAACACTGGTGCAGACATTGTTTTGGAGCCGCTTCACACTACACAACAGTCATATCTGCCATGATTCCCCTGAAGTTTGCCCCACTGAGTACTGAAAGGATATTTATTCATTTAAATATTTGGATATTGATTCTCCACAAACATGTATCTGAGGCAGTTATCAACATTCAATTCATTCGTAAAACCAATGCGTGGCTTTATTATTATTTAGTATGTGTAGTTTTACACCAGTGTGGTGTAGTGGATAGTCCTATTAGGAGCCGGGAGACCCAGGTTCGAATCCCCACTCTGTCATGGAAGCTTGCTGGGAGACTGTGGCCCAGTCACACACTCTCAGCCTAGCCTACCTCTCAGGGTTGCTGTGAGGATAAGACGGAGGGGAAGAGAAGGGTGGGAGCCACCTGGGGTCCCCACTGGGGAGAAAGGTTGGGTGTCAACGAATTAAATAAATATCCACTTCATGAATAGAAGCAAATCCATAAACAATAACTGAAAACAAAATCTAAAACAAAACGGAAAACCAGCCAACTCAACAGCTGTGGGCAGATAAATGCTGAGCCACCCATCAGACCCACAGTGCAATTCCAAAGCAGAAAATCAAGGGGGAAGCAAAACCATACCCATCGATTTGTAGCCTGCTAAACAATTTTAAATGCTTGATGTCACATTAAATATTTTCAAAGAAAATGTCAGACATAGGGAGGGGGTTTGAAGGTGGGAGAATTCCTAGCCAGGGAGCAGCCACAAAAAGAGGTCCTAGCCCAGTGACCCCTGACATGGTCAAGTTCCTGTCGCCCACCTACCTGTGAAAAAGCCTCCTATCTCTAAAGCAAAAAGACATTCCTGGCTTTTCACCACCTCACTGGAACAGGAGGTGCTTCAGAAAAGCCCAAGAGGCATCGCATTTTGTCTTCAGGGACGCCCATTCAGAAACAGCTACTGCCATCACAGGAGGATGCTTGTTTTGAACCTCACAACCAGAGGTCATTTCCTGCAGGAGCGCAGTGGAGCGGAGCTCGGGCAGTAAAGAGCCCAGGGGGCGGGCACATGCAACAAGCCCCACCCCCTGCTCCCAGCAGCCCTCAGTCAGAGCAAGAAGCGGCCAGGTAAGTTGCAGAGCCCCCCCCCCGTCCCAAAACAGTCCAGTGCCTTTAAGACCAAGTTTTATTCAGGTACAAGCTCTCCCTCCTCTGCGAGGACAGATCTACTACGTCCCCCCCCCCCATTAGCCAGCAATCCAAAACAGTCCAGTGGAGCCTGAGCGGTGGGTGTTGCCTTCTGACACGCTTCCAGTGATGTCAGGGGGTGTGGCATATGCAAATGAGTTATGCTAATGAGCTCCTGCACCTCTTTTTCTACGAAATGACCCCTGCTCACAACAGTTTGTGACTGGCCTCAAAATAGCACTGCCACCTCCAGCTTGGGAAATTCCTAAACGTGGGGACAGTGCTGGCTGATGGTGGAATCTGTGGAGGGGAGAGAACTCAGTCGGCATGTGACGCCATAGAGTCCACCTTCCAAAGCTGCTATTTCTTCCAGGGAAACTGATTTCTGTTGTCTGGAGATCAGTTGTAATTCTGGTTGGAATTACCCTGCCCCCCATGGCAGCCATTTTGTGGTCATATCCATTCTCTGTTCTCAAAGTTCCAGAACTGCCCACAGGCTCAAAAAGATTGGGCTCCCCTAACTATGGGACAACCTACCAACTCCTGAAGGCAGGGAACACAGGAGGGCCTGAAATGCTTAGCAGAATGTCCTGGAAAAGAAAATGGCCCTTCAAGTACATTGAAGCAAATGATCCTTCAAGTACGTTGGTTTTAGGCCACAGAAAAGTCCAGAGGGGAACAGTTAGCCAGTAAAGATCTACAGACTCATGGAAACATGCAAAGAATACACACTGGAAAGCTACAAATAAATCTGGCTTCCTAGAACATATCCAGTAGATAGCATTTGTTGTACTCAATATTTAACGTACCTCCAGCTTTGTTGCAGCAAATACTATGGCCACATAAAAAGCAAGAACCAAGTGAGGTCCCACCCCACTCCTCTCTCACATGTCAGTCTGCGTTTTGCAGCCTTCCCTTCCACTACATGGGAAAGTCTCCTAGAATAACATTCCACACCCCCAATCTAATTATACACTGTTTCAGTTTTGGATGGAAATAGAAATCATTATTTTTTTAAAAAAATACATCTAGTTTTCTCAAAGTATGCTGGAGTTTTCTTATCCAGAAGCTTTTTTTTTTAACCAATCTCAAGCAGAACATCTGGTTATGTGCTTGCTGATCCTCACAGAAATGTCATATTTTCCTTGCACTGCTGTACATCTCCTGTTAGTCACCAAGTCAACAGGTGAGATTTTTTTTCTTAATACATGTCAGATGTTCAGGCTGGAGCCAACCAGTGCAAATGAGGAGTTCTTTCTCTAATTTTCACTCAAGATATTTTTACAAAAATGTTGTGTCACAGCTAAATCAAGAGAATTCTAAATGTAAAAATACAACAGAACTTGACACAATTCAAGAACATGGGGAAAATTTCTACCCCCAAAAATCCAAAAGGGTAGAAATGTACACTAAAAGGATGCTTAAATAAAAAGCTGAAATTAATAAATGATGCTGTTAAAAAGAACTCAAAGAAGTAAACACAGTTGTTCCTGAGATGATTTTACATCCAGTATCAAAAGCAAACAGACAGAAAAACTTAGGAAGTAAAAACATGACAGTTTTTTCAAGAACTTTGACAGAAATACAGAAATCAGCTTGCTTGCCAGCTGGCTGTTAATCTAATACCTACTACTTGTAAAGCATCCGTTGCCAAAGAAAAGTAAAATTACCTTGCACAGAAAGATAACTTTAATCAAATACACAGACTTGAAGGGAAAATATCAATTAACAGCTGCTTCACCACAATTCTCACGATCGTGGGAGAGGTTTACTCAACATCAGAAAAAAAATGACTGCATTCTCAGAACCCTTCCCATATTCTGGGAGTAAATACCACATTTAAAAAGCTCTCTTTGCACTATATAAAGCGGGGGGAGGGAGTGCATTTGTCATAGATCATGGAGTGAGTTTTCCCTCTAGCAGTGCCACCTGCACCCAAAGCCCTGAACAACCTCTGAAAGAGACATTAACTACAATATCCAGACTCACTGAGACCTGACCAAACTGACTCAGTCTTAAGTGCAATTTGCATTTTTGTGTACCCGAAGCACAAGTTCAAAAGAAAAGAAATCATTGTAACAACTGTGAAATGTGCCGGGCCAGTAAAATCAGGCATTCACTGGGTGTTCCTACAAAATGCAGGCACAGAAGGGGGAAACTGAAGTCAGCAGAAAACATTCTTTCCCACTGAAAAATCAAAGAGGGTGAAAATTAGACAATTTCTCCTTTTAAAAAAAATCATGTCCATAAAACATTGCCATCTGGATTCTTTATATGTTATGTTTGGATCCATAAGATGTTTGAAACCATACAGAAGAGCAACCTTTAAGATAATAGTTGAAATCAGTGCAGCCAATGATCTTTCACTCCCACGCTTGAATAAGTAACATAAAGGGCAGCTTCAGACCTACAGCCCACAGGAAATAGCAGAGGGACACCCCACATAACTCCAGGACTGCACTCCTTTCCAGTCTTGCACAGCTCTTATACTGTGAACAAAGATAACCCTGTGTCTGCCATGACTCACATGCTGCCAGTAGGGAGATTAATGGCTCCTAAAGGATGAGCAATCAAGGAAATTACCAGATGCTTGTTGTCCAGGAAATTTCAGAAACTTCCCAAAGTGGACATTGCGGCAATAGCCAGTTTGTACATTTCCCCTTTAGAAACAGTTCTGGGCCAAAGGCAACTCACATGGCTCCTTTGAGCATACAAAAAGTCTTACAATGAGGCATGGGCAGATGTCCAAAGTCTCAGAAGTCTTTTCCTGCCTAGCTGCCTAAGATCGTTTGAAGGAGAGATGTCAAGAACTGAGCTTTGGATTTTCTGCATACAGACTATGTGATCTATGACCTACCTATGTTGTCTTCCTAATTTTTTATATGCTGAAAATGCAGTAACACTTTTACAAATTGTGGGCAGTCTAAAACTTCTCTACCACAATCCTAGGAGTCTCTTGAAAATGGATGGAGATGGGATATATTGAGAAATTATCTGGACACGTGTCTTTAACAAGACTTTAACACCCAAAGACTCCTTGGTTTCTTCTTTCTGTAGTGTAAAACAGGACCACTGTTAAGTTGCTAGCTCCAGGCTGGGAAATGACTGCAGATCCCTCAGGATTCCACCACCTTATGCTGCACATGAACACCTAGTTTACAGGGCAGGGAGGAAATGTTATGAGCCTCTTACAACATGTATGCATTTAAGAGACCTGTATCCACTTAAACAGATTTAAGTGAACAGTGGTTCAGTGTACAACTCCACTGTATCCCCTTTACTAGGTCTAAAGGCATTTCACAGCTAATACAGAGGTTTTGTTCCACAGATTAGCATCTTAGCAGATGGTGCAAAATATAATTTGTTTGTATGTATGCCTGTGGTGGGGGAGAGAGAATGGGAACGCTGGGTTCATTGGACAAGTAAGCTGCACTCTATGAAACAGATTGCACAAATTGGATTCATGTCCAAACCTGACCAAAGTGATTTTTTCCAGGGCTGCTGACTACAATAGAGTATTATGTCTACTTGACAGCTGTAGAAGTTGCAAGGCATGGATACCAGCAAGTTTGGATTGGGACAAGATGCAAATATTTTGCCCTGAACTGGTGCCATTAAGAGTACCAACTGTTTCAAACTATGAAGTGCTGAAACTCCTTTCCGTATTCTTTAAGAAGCAGAAACTTTTTAATTAAAGGAAAACGATCTTTCTAACCTTATCTAAAATACCAGGAAGTAAAAAAGGGTTATTATAAAGTACTGAGACTGACGCATCGCTGAGTGATTTCAGCTCATACTTTACTTAAGTGATTTCAGGAAAGAGAGAGATACAGACGCAGGCCCCGCAGGCTGCTTCACAACCACGCCCATGACACACACCCACACCCGTGATAGGCTACAGACAAGAGTTACAATCTTATAGGTTCTCTTTAGAATCCGTACTTGCCGGTTGGTTGAACTTATTCAACCAATGCAGCTGTAAATTGAATATTCTGAGTTCTATTTTTTCCTAATACTGACAAACTGTTTTTCATCAAATGGCAACTATACAAGACTTCCTACTTCTACCCAATGATGTTAAATAGGACCAGTCTATACAGGTAAATCAAGTCTGCTCTGGCCTTTGAAGACCCACTCAGATCACATGGTAATCATTGGCTGTATTGTGAGGTGGAGTGCTGCACTCTGAAATTCACTAGCCAATTTATCTTTGGAGTTGGAGCTGAGGAGTTGTGTAGCTGGCCATACAGACCCGGTAATGAGAGATACGTGGGAATAGTATAGTGGCACAATAAATTGTTCTGCCCAAGGATGCCAGCTTTCCTTCGTGTTTGGGGTGCCAGCTGTACGCATTAGCACCCTTCTCTGTTTGGTGCTTGTCAGAAGCCAGATAATTAAGTAAGAAGAAATTCCTTGCTGTATCTATGCATGTTACCATAAAGTGTGTGCTATTAAGAATTTTTGATCCCATGAACCTTTGGCCACTCTAAGAAAAGTCTGTAAAACAAGCAAGGCTACATGATTGACAGACTTGGAGTCTACTAATAAGAAAACTGCAGATTAGATTGAAGGATTAGATTGAAGGATTAGAGAGGAGGAGGAGGAGGAGGAGGAGGAGAATTGGATTTATACACCACCCTTCACTACCCAAAGGAGTCTCAGAGCGGTTTACAATCGCCTTCCCTTCCTTTCCCCACAACAGACACCCTGTGAGGTGGGGCTGAGAAAGCTCTGAGAGAACTGCTCTTGAGAGAACAGCTCTGAGAGAACTGTGACGGATCCAAGGTCCCCCAGCTGGCTGCATGTGGCGGAATGGGGAATCAAACCCAGTTCTCCAGATTAGAGTTCACCACTCCTAATAACTACACAAAACTGGCTTGCGGAAGAGCAATACCTCCCTTTATTTCTTCATTATTATACCTCTCAATACAAAAGCAACATGGCCAGAGAAGAAAAGCAAGAAATTTTGATCAACAAATTAACAGCTGAAATAAAACAGTATTAGGATATAATACTTCTCAATGATAGTCCCCTGGTTGGTTTTGGTCCATCAGACACAGAAAGGATGCACAAATGGACTTCGCTTGTATAGCCCCTTAACAGACTTGCTATTCAAGAAGGTGTTGGCTTATATAGTGCCAACCTGGCTGTATTCAGACACTGCTTTTCTTTTTCATTAAAACACTATGACCAAATTATTATTGGGTTTGCTTACTCCTTCCCTCCTCTCCTCATATGCAGAACGGAACAATCTGTTGTGACATTCAAGTTCCACACTTTAATAAACTGTTTCTTGCACACAAACCAAAATTCTAATACATGATTCCCACTTTCATTTAGAATTTTTATTTATTTATTTTTCATATTTATAGCCTGTCCATCCTGCAAGCGGGCTCAGGGTGGGTGACATCATATCAAAACCAATACAATAAATGCAGTTAAAATTTAAAACACAATAATAAACACTAAAATTGGTGGTTGCAGCTCAAAACAAAAGTAAAAAATCAGCTGGCTGCTGGAGGATTCCCTGGCCCGTTGGTGACAGGTGGATAATAGCCAACTGTCAGTGGATGGGTGACAGCAACTTCAGGGAGGCCATAGATGGGCACCCGCTGCCTCAGCCAAAGGCCTGGCGGAAGAGCTCCGTCTTGCAGGCCCTGCGGAACTGAAGAAGATCCCTATGCAGGGGGGGCCCTGACCTCAATGGGGAGCCTGTTCCACCAGGCAGGGGCCAGGGCAGAGAAAGCCCCGGCCCTGGTTGAGGCAAGGCGGACATCCTTTGGGCCAGGGACCACCAGGAGATGTTGATCCATAGGCGTATATGGGAAGAGGCGGTCCCTCAGATATGTGGGTCCCAGGCCGCATAAGGCTTTGAAGGTAATTACCAGCACCTTGAAGCGAATCCGGAAGCCAACCGGCAACCAATGCAGATGGTGGGGCGCATGCCAAACATGAGCCTGCACAGGCATTAACGTCAGCAGGCGTGCTGCTGCATTTTGCACCAGCTGTAATTTCTGGGTCAGCCTGAATTGCAGTAATCAAGCCTGGAGGTGACCATCGCATGGGTCACTGTACCCCAGTCCTGAGGGGAGAGATGGGGTTTCAGTGGCCTAATCTGGCTAAGATGGAAGAATGCAGATCGGGCGATGGCAGCAACCTGGGCCTCCCTGGAAAGAGGCATCCAGTGTCACTCCCGGGCTCCTCGCTGTCTGGGCCGGCCCCAGAGATGCCCCTTCCAGCGTGGGGAGCCTGGTGCCCACATCCATTCCCACCTGACCCAGGTACAGGACCTCCATCTTCAATGGATTTAGCTTCAACCATCCAGCCACAGACGGCCATCCACTAACAGATAGGGAATCTTAGTATGTGGGCAAGAAACAAACCCAAATCTGCTGAGGCACCCAAATTCAGACATCACAACAAACTGTGATTTGACTGAAGATTTCCTAAACTTTCTAAACTCAGTTAGGAGTGTAGAGGGAGGTGAGAGGCATTGAGAGAAAAAAGTAGCCTCATTCTAGTGACAGACTCACTCTAGCTTTACAGGGCCCAGTGAATTCACACTTGCAATGAGATCTGAACCATAAGAGAAGCCATGCTGGATCTGGCCTATGGCCCATCCAGTCCAACACTCTGTGTCACACAGTGGTCCTCATGAGGTCCATCAGCTGTGCCAGAACTCCAGAAGCCCTCCCACTGTTGCCCCCCAAGCACCAAGAATACAGAGCATCACTGCCCCAGACATAGTATTCCACCTATACCTTGCGGCTAATAGCAACTGATGGACCTCTGCTCCATATGTTTATCCAGTCCCCTCTTGAAGCTGTCTGTGCTTGTAGCTGCCATCACTTCCTGTGGCAGTGAATTCCACACGTGAATAACTCTTTGGACAGATCACCCACGGAAGGAAGGAGTCATAGGCAATTTTGATTAACGTTTTGTTTGTTTTGCCGCAGGAAATGAACACCAAGGAGAGGTACAACTCCTCGGCCAAGATCCAAGTCAACGTGATGGATGGGGACGACCAGTACCCCCAGCTAGCTCACACTAACTCAGCTTAGAGGGAAGGCTGCTGTACACAGTATTCCAAATGAGGCCACACCATTGATTTATACAGGGGCATTATGATACTGGCTGATTTGTTTTCAGTCCCCTTCCTAATAATCCCCAGCATAACATTTGTGTTTTTTCTTGCAGTCACACACCGAGTTGACATCTTCAGTGAGTTACTACTACCATGACTCCAAAATCTCTCTCCTGGTCAGGTACTGCCAGTTCAACATATATTTATAGTTAGGATTTTTGGATACAATGTGCATCACTTTGCACCTACCCATGTTGAACCTCCTTTGCCATGTTGAGGCCCACTCACCCAGCCTTGACGGATCCCTCTGGAGCACCTCACAGTCCTCCCTGCTTCTCACCACCCTGAACAACTTAAGTGTGATCTGCAAACTTAGCCACTTCACCACTTGCTCCCAACTTCAAATCATTAATGAACAAGTTAAAAAGCACTGGACCTGGTACTGAGCCCTCAGTTACAGCACTGCTTACCACTTTCCACTGTGAAAACTGCCCATTTATACTCACTCTCTGTTTCCTGCTAATTAACCAGCTTTTAATACACAAGAGGACTTGTCCTCGTATCCCATGCTGAGTTTACTTAGGAGCGTTTGATGAGGAACTTTATCAAAAGCTTTCTGGATGTCCAGGTAAACAATATCTATTGGATCCCCCTTGTCCACATGTTTGTTCACCCCCTAAAAGAACTCTAAAAGGTTAGTGAGAAATCCATGCTGATTCTTCCTCAATAGCTTTTGTTCATCAATGTGCCCACTAATTCTATCTTTAATAAAAGAATCCATGAACATACCCAGTATTGACATTAGAATTACTGGCTTGTAATTTCCCAGATCTCCTCTGGAACTCTGTTTTTAAAGATGGGAGTTACATTAGCTACCTTCCAGTCCCCGGGAATGGAGGCAGATTTTAGTGAGATCCACAAGTTCACATTTCTTTCAGAACTCTTGGATATATGCTTTCTGGGCCTGGTGATTTGTCAGTTTTTAATCTGTCCCTCGGTTGTAGGACCTCCTCTCTTGTCACCTCAATCCAATTCAGGTCTTTCGACACCCCTCTTGAAATCAGCGGTTCTGTTGTAGGCAAGCACCTCACATCTTCCACCATGAAGATTGGGGGGGGGGGGATGCATTCGGCTTCTCTGCCATTTCCCTATCCTCCTTTAGTAACCCATTTACCCCTTGGTCATCCAAGGGCCCCACTGCCTCCCTGGCTGGTTTTCTGCTTCCAAGGTATCTGAATAATTTTGTATTGTTGGTCTTTATGTTTTTTGCAATATGTTCCTCATAATCTCCTCTTGCCTGTCTGATCACTGACTTGCATTTTATTTGCCTAACCCTGTGTTCCCTTTTATTTACCTCACTCAGACTAGCCTTCCACTGCCTAAAGGAATCCTTCTTACCTTTTACTGCTTCCATTACTTTGTTCGTTAACCATGCAGGCCTTCTTTTAATACCTATTTGTATCTTTTGTAACCTGAGGTAAACATTGTATCTGAGCTTCCAATATTGTCGTTATAAATAGTCTCCAAGCTTCCCGAAGGGATTTAAGCCTCCTTACTGTTCCTTTCAGTTTCTTCTTCACAAGCCCCCTCACTTGAGAGAAGCTGCCCCTTCTAAAGTTAAATATCATGTACATAAACCAGCATGTTGTACCGCCTGTTCTGACGTATCCAGACTTTGTTGGGCTAGGTGGGCTATGCAGTTCCACACTGCTGCTAGGAACCTGCGTGAGCTGGGAAGTCCAAACAGCAGGGTTCCTATAGTGGCTGCATAAACATCTGGGGAAGCAGGAGAGAACAGCTACATGACTTAATGTTGCGTACAGATACAACCAGGGCTATTCTTGGGCAGGAACACACAGGAACGGAGTTCCGGCTGGCTTCAGAGTTGGCCACGCCCACTATAGCCAAAACCTCTGCGTGCCTGGCTACAGAGGGAAGGCCTGGAGAGTGACCCCCCCCGGCAACTCCGAGGCAGGTGGGCCAGGGGGCCCCTGGAAGGATCGGGGAGGCATTCAAATGCCTCCCCGTGGCTTCCCTGGCCTCTTCAAGGGCCGGCTTGCCCAGGCTCCCAACAGCCACAGGGTGCCCAGGCAAGCCAAGGGAGGCCAGTTTAAACTGCCTTCCCGTCCCTTCAAGGGGGGGGGGGCTTGCCTGGGTTCCCCGCAGCCGCGAGGCACCCGGGCAAGCCAAGGGAAGGCATGGGGTGTGGCGTTATATGCTAATGAGCTGTGCTGTCGGGGTGTGGCCTAATAAGCTAATGAGTTTCTGCTGTTGGGTGTGGCCTATTGTGCTAACGAGTTCCTGCTGGGCTTTTTCTACAAAAAAAGCCCTGGATACAACACTTAAAATATAGGTTGTTACACTAAGCAGTAATAGTCATTGGTGCTGGTTCCCGAACCCCCCCTGGCTCTCCAGTTCTGGGAATGCATATTAAATGGCCTAATATTGTTTCAATAAACCTATGGCAGGCCACCAAAAGAGCTGAACCACAGATTGCTTAGTTGGGGGTGGGCATGTCTCCCTACATGGAGGCTGACTGCAGCTGGACTGGACAAACAGTCCTCTCTTAAGTAAGAAGAACTTGGCACGTAACAGCCTCATCCTGCTCCCACTCCTGCTATGCTTTAAGCATATGATTCCCTCTTTACAGTGCAGACTGGCTCACACAGCAGTTGCCAGTGGTTCAAAACATGCCAAACAACAGTGGGTGGGGGGAACCTCTGGCACAGATAAGGACTGAGACAGACAATGAAATGTTAGTAAGGAACTGAGTCTCTCTCGCTCTCTCTCCCTCCCCCTCC